>NW_027526490.1:0-137013 GCF_052857255.1 Amblyomma americanum | reverse complement strand
TCTGGGCCAAACACGGATCGGTTGGAGACATTGAGGCCAACCTGCAGCAAGCGGCGGAGATCGTGGACGCTTACGCCCGCCGCTGCGGCCTTCAGTGCTCACCGTCCAAATCCGAATTTGTGCACATTCGCCCGTCGCTTCAGTGCGCCACCAAAATGGAACTATCTCTGGCTAGCGGCCCGATACCCGAACACGATGAGATTAGAGTACTTGGTCTCCTTATCCACAAACATCGACGGGCTGATACCACACTAGCAAAACTACGCAAGGTGGAGGACCAGGTGGGCCGGATGGTCCGCCGGGTTTCCAACAAACGCGGGGGGTTACGGTGCAGAGACGCTTTGCGGCTGGCGCATGCATTCGTGACCAGTCGAGTCCTCTACTCGACTCCTTACCTCCACCTGCGCAAGTTTGATGAGAACGCCCTCGAAGTGATTCTCAGAAAGATATACAAGCGTGCCCTCGATCTCCCGATCACCACATCCAACCAGCGTCTCATGGGCCTGGGGATGGTTAACACATTCGCGGAGCTCCGGGAGGCGCACTTGACAAATCAATACACAAAGCTTTCAAAAACGCCGTCGGGTCGACGCCTATTAGCCCGACTACACATCCACCACCCAACACTTACGGAAGAGCGCGTACGCATTCCTGAAATCTGGAGATACGCCCTGCACGTACGCCCTCTTCCGGACAACATGACACGTGACGACCACAGTGGCAGGCGCCTTGCGCGGGCGGAGGCACTGGCCCGTCACTATGGGAACAAACATGGCATCTTCTACGTGGACGCCTCAGGCCCTCACCATGGGGGGTGGTACACGGCCGCAGTCGTCCACCAAAACATCGTGGTGAATGGCCTAACGTTCCGAGCTCAAGACATAACACATGCGGAAGAAGTTGCCATCGCGTTAGCCGCCGCAGACCAGGAGTCGCGAGTGATCGTCACCGACTCGAGAGGGGCCTGCAGAAATATTAAACAGGGGTACATTCCTCTCTTTGCGCATCGCATCCTTCAAAACAGTAACTACCTCGGGGCCCCCGCGTCTCGAACGATTGTATGGGCTCCAGCTCATATGGGCCTCGAAGGCAATGAAACGGCCGACGCCGCCGCCCGCGCGCTCACTCTCCGGGCAACGCCTTCAGACCCTTTGGATACGGATCCCGAACCCAATCCGGCCCTCACTTTTCGAGAAATTACTGAATTATTCCAATTCGGCCATGCAATTTATCACAAGCCTTGTAAGGGCCTCACCAAGGTGGAGGAACGTATACTCCTCCGCCTTTACACCAAAACGCTGCTGTGCCCAGCAGTTTTAAAACACTTTGATCCTGCCTGTACAGGAGAATGCCCACACTGTGCGGAGAAGTCTTCGGACATCTTTCACATGGTGTGGGCATGCCAGTCAACCCCGAACCTCACCCCCAAACCCAACCCCACCCGGGAGGACTGGGAGGCAGCCCTGCTCGGCTGCTCGGACCTAGCAAACCAGAAGGCCCTGGTCCACCGAGCCCGAGTCGCGGCGGTCGCCAATGGGCTCCTGTAATGAGGAGCCCACCTAGAGATTGCGAGAGGTTGCTCCGGCTACCTCAAGCTTCCTCCCTGAAATAAAGTTTTTCACTCACACTCACTACGCGCACGGGCTGTAATGCCCTCTACGACCGAAGACCACATACCACCCCACATTCCAACGCAGTCGTAGGTCACGCCTAAAATGCGCATCTGCGCACACCACTGCATATGTATCGCACATGTAATACGTGTCTGAGGAGACTCGCTTCTCGTTTTTTACTGTGAACAATGCTCCCGTATGGCAGCCGAAACGTCTCTTGTGTATTGTTTTCTATGTTGGGGTCGGCGTCCACAATTTCACGTTTTAAGAGCTCATAAGAAGTCTGTGAGGACAAAATGGTTGACTAGGCGGCTCAACTCGCGCGGATTCCAGCCTGGCCTGCCCCTACCGAGGCCGTGCACATAAGCGACCGTATCGAGACGCACTTGAAATCGCCCAACATCACAGCGTTACGTCCTCCAAGAAAATACACATCTAGATCTTTAAATAACGATTTTGCCAAATTAGAATGCGCAGTTGCAAATAAAAATTCAGGCACACTATGATAAACGTGCAGTCGAACGCAAGCACGCGTCAAAGCGCATCGTATACGTAACATGATGGTCTCGCAGGAGTACGCGGGTCAAAACAAGAACTCCAACGCCGCTGGAAAGCGTGCTGGCGTACGAAAAGAAATCATCGATGCCAAATTCACGCTTAAATTCCAACACGTCACTGAGGAGAAAAAAATAGGATTATTGCATGCAGAGAATATCGCAGCCCGATGAACGAGCGAAAGCTCCACCGCGGCCTGCTTCGTAACATTGCGGAACCCCTGCACGTTAAGAGTGATGATGTTAACAATAGTAATTTTGGAAAAATTAAAAATAAAACGAGCAGTCGTGATCTTTATGCAATACAAATCACGCTGCTAACGGCGCCAAACCACATCACTTTTTTCGTGGGGTCGGACCAGAGGAGGAACGAGGCCTCCTTGGTCGACTAGCAGAAATGTCCGAGTCCGTAGTCGACGCATGTGGATGCTTTAAGCTCGAACTCGAAGCGGCCATCTCAACATCCGAAGACAGGGTGCAAGAAGTGCTGGAGGTAATCCTCGATGTAGAAGAGGAGGGCGACTGCACAGGTTCCGCGTCAGGAGATGGCCTTGGCTCCTGCGCAGGCTGCTCTCGTCATCATCGGGCTCAGATATGTTGGCGTTGTTACTCAAAGGCGCAACGCTGCCTGCTGGCTGCCGCGCGGACTCTGAGAGCGGCTTGTCCTCAGCATCAGAGACTTTCAGGGGCACAATGCTCTCGGCCTCAGTAACGGCAGGTACACTTGGAGAGCCTGAGGCTTACAGAGCAGGCACATTTAGTGTGGGCTTGCTTGGTGCATCACTGGACGCATCAGCCGCAGGCACCTGCTCTTCCACCCAGACACTCTGAGACGCAGACGAACGACCCGTAACAGCGTCGGAGTCGGAAACGCCGGGCTCCTTGATGGCTTCATCGGATGCCTGTGCGGCCGGCGGAGGTGCAGGTCGGGTCGCAGCCTACGAGTACGAGGGCGTGATCGCGCATGCCACGGTAGCGAGTGGATCACCGCAAAGTAGACACGCCTGCACACAAGCTTGCTCTCGGTGCCCGAGGACCCAGCAGCAGGTGTAGAACGGAGGCGTGCACTGCGCTCTGAAGTGTGCACTCGACACATGACGCCGACAAACATGTTGCATGCCTTTGTAATCGCATGTCACGCGGTGGCCAGCGACCTTGATGTAGTTAAGCAACTGCCGACTCCGGCTTCATTTCAATTCGGACGTACCGCGTCCCGGTGGTGACAGTGGGACGCGACCCCATGATGCCGCGACTTATGTGCAGCACCTTGATATATGGGGAAAGAGCCTTGGGAAGGGCATCACTCGGTACGCGGAAGCGCAGAAAAAGAACAGTTACCTGAAGGCTCAGGGGGACGATGGTGACACGTTCTTTGCCGATTATGAGGCAGGACACATTAACGGTTGCAGCCATGGCGGCTTTTCTCTTCACGGCTACTTGGTAATTGCGTCCACCGAATTGCTGGACACAGTAAACTTTTTCCAATGCAACTACGGAGGCTGTCGCATCGAAGACATCCTCAGGACTAGTGCCATCAGGGACGACGACGTCAAAGGCAAGAGCCTTTGTAGGTGGCTGGCTCACCATATTGAGGCGCCCGCCAGCCGACGGACACCCGGACAAAAGAGCACGAACGGAGATCGAACACCGGCCGCCCATCGACGCACGTTGGCGGCCGGAACGCACACAGGAGCAAAGTCCAGGAGAATCCACCACCGCGCACCGCGTCAGGTGCGATCCTGAGCCTCACAGAAGAACCAGGCATGCACAGCTGTTGCCCTACTGTGTGTTGCCCCACTCAGCAGCGATGTGCTACGACCAAACTGGACAGTCACTAGAACTACGCAACAACTACATTGTAAAAAAAAATATCGAAAAAAACAGACATTTTCTGGGAGCTGTCCTGCCAGAAAATGTCTGTACAGTTCTGTTTTCTGTTTTTCAGTTTATCGGTTATTTTACTATGTTACTTCTTTATGATTTACAGAAAATCCCTGTGAAATTTTTATGAAGTTCCATTTTCTGTTTCGAAATAAATCTCTGATTTTATTATTTTTCTTCCTCATTATTTACTGAAAGCTTGTAAAAAGTCTGTGAAATTCACTTTCTGTTTTCAGTGATTCTGTTATTTTACAGTGTTTCTTTTCTATCATGTACAGAAAATCAGTGAATACAAATTGAGTTCAGTTGTGTGTTTATGGCTGCCCTGTTAATTTACACACATCTTTCTTTTTGGTTTTCAGAAAATATGTTTCAAATTAATGCAAAGTTCTGTTGTCTGGTTGTTATCCTTTTATTACAATGTTTTTTTTCTTCACAAAATACGGTTTCTCTGCAAATATTTAGAGAAGTGCACATTAAATTTGAATACGCTCTTTACGTCGTTTACACAATTGAAAGCTTGGATTCCATAATTTTCTGCTCGAAGCAGGTTGCCTGTACCTAATTTAACAATGTCTAAACATGAAACGTTTGCACTACACACTGACTTTCATCGGTATAGCATTGCCTGCGAACGAAAACCAAAACAGGTAGTATGAAGGAGTACTTTATTAAAATGAAACTGAAACATGGGATCATGAGATTTAAGCAGTCTCCCAGCTCCAAAATTATTTGTGAGCACAACAATTATCAGTGCAATAATTAAACACTTATTACTCTGGAAAAGAAATGTGCTGTCTTAGAAAGAGCAAGACAAGCCAAAAATCTATAAGTCGTAGTCTTTGAGTGCTGTTATGACTGCAGCAACTCTCGGTGGCAGGCAGTGTTGCTTTCCGCCTGTCTTCACAACCTTCGTTCTTCTTTCAGGATTAATAGCTGCAATAGCCCTGAAACAAAGCGCCACGAGCTGTCACTTACAACCAGGCACAATAGCTAAAAACTTAATTTTTATAGCTGAAAGACAAAAATACATATGTTGTACACTTGCACAACCCCTCCGACATGGGCAAAAGAAACTATGATGTGTTAAAAATAATGAGGTCTCATGAATGATGCGCTACGTTCTGAGTAGTAAATGGTAAGAAAAAAAAAAGAACACTACTCTTACCTGTTCCCATCGAGAAATGAAACTAGCTTTGTGAGCTGTCACATTCGTGCTCGAACCTTCTTGGCAAGCTCCTCACCACGATAAAGCAGCAAGATTCGTTTTATCGAAAACAGTACATCAGCTGGAGTCGCAGGCACTGCTAGGTGTAAAGAGCATGTGGTGCTTCTACATTCTCATCGTTTACGAGGCGTATGTGTTGGCGGAGTTCCCAGTCACACAGGTACCATCGGAAACAGAAGTCTTATAGGACGGTAGTAAAGCCAATTATGTGCCATGTTTCCGACTGATCGCATCATTTTACTAAAAAAATTAAAGAACTTGAGATAGACTTTCATCTCCACAAGTGAGGTTTAGATCTACTGGGTAATAATAAAGCTGTCGGCTTCGTTCGTAGCTCATGCGTCCTAGGAACTCATAGCCCCGACAGTACATGTGGCTATGTGAATGAGGAGAATTGATTGATAAAACAAGGTGAAACGTGCTTTTTCAAAACGTTATGGTCTTTTCTGCCTTACCTCTAGCTACCACAGTTTCCCAAGGTAGAACGCACCCCTCTCCAAGAAAAAAAACAAGCCTGAATGCCGTACTGTGTGTGTGTGTGTGTGTGTGTGTGTGTGTGTGGTGTGTGTGTGTGTGTGTGTGTGTGTGTGTGTGTGTGTGTGTGTGTGTGTGTGTGTGTGTGTGTGTGTGTGTGTGTGTGTGTGTGTGTGTGTGTGTGTGTGTGTGTGTGTGTGTGTGTGTGTGTGTGTGTGTGTGTGTGTGTGAGAGAGAGAGAGAGAGAGAGAGAAATGCGGCGGACAAAGAGTGGGACCGACATTTTTTTCCAATCCAATGATATTTTGTACACATGGTGATTTTCGCCACTTTTTCAGATCTTTATCTTAAGTACTTATTTACGTCTGTGTGGTCTTCTGAGCTGGACTGTACAGAAAAGCAGACATTATGTATACCTCAAATGTATCATGGTTTGGTTTGGTTTATGTGGGTTTAACGTCCCAAAGCGACCCAGGGTATGAGAGACACGTAGTGAAGGGCTCCGGAAATTTCGACCACCTGGGGTTCTTTAACGTGCACTGACATCGCACAGCACACGAGCCTCTAGAATTTGGCCTCCATCGAAATTTGACCGCCGCGGCCGGGATCGAACCCGCGTCGTTCGGGCCAGCAGCCGAGCGCCATAACCACTCAGCCACCGCGGCGGCTTCAAATGTCTCAGTAGTTAAAGGATTACCTTTGGTAGACTTTTCTGTTTTTGATCTTAGAGGTAAGGTTTTATTGCAAAATAATAGCAGTCAACTTCGAATATCACCTGTTTTTTAAATGTTCTTAATCGGCAGTATCGTTCGAAATATCGACTCTCAAAAATACGCACCTGAAAGCTCGTTGAGTCGGCTTTCCAGCACTACTTAATCATAAAAAAAACAGCTTCTCGCACTTCCAATGCATGCATCAAATACAGGCGCAGTTAGTGCATTGGGTGATGTATAAGTTAACAAGATTTCGGGGCCAATACTATGCACAGCGACTGCATTGTATAGTTAAGTAATGTGGGCCAGCCAATTGGACAAGCTTTCCTTCGATACTTCGAACTACATTGCGGAGAAAAAAAAATTAAAAACAAGGCTAACCTTCTATGTTAACGAATAAATTTTGCAATATAACCTTGCCCTCTTAAGCAGAAATAACACAGCTTATTAGGTAAGTTAGGCTGATTAATCTTATAATTATTGAGCGATATGAGGTACCCCCTGTCTAATATCTACGACCCAAGGGGTTTGTTTGTAAGGTTTGGTGTATGCCTCGTTATACATCCTTAGTGGCCGTAACCTCTCGAAATAGAAATGGCTTCGAGTCTTCAATCCTCCCAAGCTTTGGACTGCTGGATGGGCTTCGGAGCCCCACTAAACAGCTTATAATAAACCACATGGGCTGTATGCTTTTGACGGGGGCTGTACAGTATATACACTTTGCTGTACTATCCAGCACAACAGAAAGCACCGACGTATTTCTCACAGTTATTAAAATACAATCTGTAAATCTTAAAAAAGAACCCCACCTTGCGCTTGCGTTCTGCACATGCGAACTACCGTCCTCGCAAGCTCCTTGCATACGCCAAGCCTTTGCGGACGCACAACTAAAGCTCTAATAAATTCCCACCAAGCAAACGACTGCGCTATCCCACGGGCAGATGAACAGTTGGCAGTCTGCGCCCCTGGTGTAGTGTTCGTTTCATTGTCCCCGTCCTATAGCGCAGCTTCCTCATTCCATCGAGAATGAATGTTGATTCATCATCGAGAATGAACCAACCATCCCGCAAGAACGCCGTACTAAATGTGAAATAACCAATGCGGCGGAAAGCGGATGACGGTGAGGTTGATGAGACGCAGGCATTGCTCGCTCAGTCTCGCTTTTAACCCTCGTGTACGCATAAGATTTTCTCGCTCCGCACAACCCAGTAGCGATTTTTTGCAGGAAATGCCCGATCCCACTATATAGTAACAACAGTAGCCAGCTTCAGCTTTAATTCTTTGACTCTAGCAGGCGTGCTATATTGAAAATACATGACAGAATTTAAATATTAATTCATGGAAGGAGTAATTTACCGATTTGCTAGTCGCCACCAGAATTAATCTCAGCCTTAGAAATACCATTAAGCAAGTTGCTTTATTAATACACTTAAGCCAGGAGAAAAGCACCAGGTCTATGCTCTGAAATCTGCTTGTATTCCAGCAGGCTGTGATTCCAGTCAGTTCTAGTAGAGGCCTGGTGCAACATGAATGTCTCACAGCGACGTACATATCAAATCGAATTGACGAGGTTGTCTGGGGCATACGTGTGTCATGCCCTCTTTACGCTTCATAATTGAACTCACGAACACTGACTTCGAGTGTTAAATCGGGCTAGTTGCGTCATCCTTGAGTTAAAATAAACAAATTGTTTAATTATGCCTGCAACATTCTCCGTGGATTCTCATTATTAGGTTACGGCGGACATCGCTGTAAACACATGGCTAAAGCCTCGTTCAAAGTAAGCCCTCCATGCTGCTTGCTACGCGCTCTTCAATGAATAGGCTACGCAGTTAAGTTACACGCTCTATTTGCTGCTTTCGAGATGCTACACAGATGCGCACTTACCAGCATAGCACAGATCGCCATCTACACGCCTGGTTGCGCGCGGCAAGCACCGCTAACTCGTACCAGGTTGCATGTAAGCATCGGCGACAGGCGACGCGACGGACTGCGTCAGCAGAAATACGCATCCGTTCGAAGCCAAAGCTTAGGCCTTAATATGCAGTCAAGTAACCTGCGCCCTCAAACTGCTGGTAATTTAAGCATGCTGTCAAGCATCTACGCCGTTTTCAATTCAGGGCCAGCAATTCAGTTTCCGAACAAAGAGAACGCGCCCGTACGGGTGATCGAGGGCCAGTTGTCAACAGACATACATCTCACCATCATAACAGTCCGTATTACGTAATATAATCCAGTACGGTAGTTTTCATTAACCGGCAAACAGAGCAAACAGGATATTCAACTTTACAATTTTTAGATTATATTTCACGGCCATAGCAAAAGCCGTGTGGAATCTATTAGACGCTTAAGCCGATACAGCGGCGGCGACCAGGCCACCGAGCCTACTGAGGCGAAGACATGCTCCACCGCAATACACGGGGCAGCGCAGCCGCGCAGCAACCGCAAAGCGCGAAACGAACGATCCGCCTCCGGGTCGACGTTGCTTGTCGACAGCTAGGCAAGCGCCCAGACCGCAGCTTTGTTTTCACGAGAAAGTTCGCGTACATAGAGTTTGAACACTCGTGACTTCGAGGATAGCGCCAGCTGAAGGACCTCCGCTCAGCCGTAGCCCCACGTAAGCAAGATGCGATGCCGCTTCATTTTTGAACGACATGACGCAGGTGCCGGAATCATGCGATGCTGATTTCGGCTTGCGCGATTGGCCGGTGCGCTGGCTGCATGACGACAGCCCGTGCGGCGGCCAATCCCGCGAGCCGCAGCCCAAGCGAGAACCCGGCCCCTGGAAAATCTGAACTTCAACGCGCACACTACGCTAAAACGCAGTGGAAATATTTCAAATAGCCCTTAGAGACAATCATGAACGCGAGGAAACTTAAGGCTTCGTGGTTTGCAGTAGCGAGGCCGTAGCACGATTTAGAATCTAGCAGGATGGAACTAAACACACGACGCTTGCCGCTACGGCGACGTCCGCGGCGGAAAGGTATTCGCGCGTCAGCGCTCGTCCTGTTTGTTTTAACTGCGTGTCAGAGCTGCACCTTCAGCATGAAAAGTTTACGGAGCATAGACAGCTTGAAACCACAACGTGGAGGATGAAAGTTACACACGGCTCGGGCTTTCCCGCCATTTTGTGAGATGCGAGCTCCGTGCCCATGCCTTAACATTTCGCTAAAGCAATCCACCTCCATCGCTCGTATAATCTACAATACAGTTTAGAGACCACCTCAGGTGACACAAAGCAAAACATACTGTCTGTATCAAGCGGAAGAGATTTTTTACACTCACTTGTCCAAATATAGCGAACCAATCGACTCAGCAAGGAATCCACCGATCTTCATTCGGCAGCCATCTTGCGAAGTGCAGCTCTGCATCAAAGCAGCACTACAGAGTACTAGTTGTGCGGAAATTTTAGCGCTGCGATTAAGTTTACTACACTCTAGGCTTTAAAACTAAACGAAACATTAAAAAAATTTTCAGGTGCATTTTTCGTTGCTTATTTCTTACTAGAAATGCACGTGTCTAGACAACGGGTGTAAAAAGCAGAAAATATCTGTCTTTTGCTTGATCACATTGCTGGTATTCCCAGTAATAAATTTGCTCAAAAACAGCAGTAAGTTTACGTACTTTTTTACAGTGTATGCAGGTTTGCGCATGAGTGCTTATAAGCCACAACAGGAAGACTGGGAAAGGCTTAATGCTTACATAGGTCAATGCAGATGGTTACATCTTACCTTCATGCAGTACTGCCGAACGGTCGTAGAAGCACTGGTTGTTCTTAAGCTTTGCCTTCGAGAACTGCACAATATCCTTGAGATATCAGGCCACACCGCATAGCCTGCAATTAATTTGATTTCGAGTGAAATTCTATAATCCAAATTTCTCTTAATGCGACAGCGTTAAGGAGCTCATGTCGCAGAAAAGCCGGTGTCGTCGGCGCCGTGAGCGAAAAATGGCGCATCTCGGTGGACACCTGAATCACGCCAAAAGGGAAGGGATTTTCCTCCTCTTACGGCGCGGTATGGGTGGCCATCGAGAATTGTGAGACAGGCGTCATTTCCTTTCATTGAAACCAATTTGCATTTCAACTTCCTTCCCTCACGGCCCGATTCGTGTGTCCAAAGAGGCATTTGAGACAGGCATCATTTCCTTAAATTCTCCAGCGGGCCACGCGTCGCACCGAACGGGCGTTGGCATTCGTTCTGTGGACTCCTTGGCAGCGCTGCAACACGCTGTCGCGTCTCACTCTTAAAGACGAAGCTTAAGCAACTTCCAAATTTTTATCAGAGTTGCTTGAAGGAAGAGGTTATTTTCTGCCCGCTTTCATTACTTTATTCTTCACTCCCTTCATAGCGCCGGTGAGGTGTCACCGTAGTGTCTGTCTGTTTCGCGTTGCATCCCTTATAAACGAACGCACGGTTTGTCGTCTGAACGCGGCTCGGTCCGTACGGGCACGCACCAGCACGTTCACATTGCAATAGCGAAGTCAACAAAATATGTGTTTTTGTAGGAAAGGAAAACCGCACTTTTTTGCAATTGAAAAATTGAAAGGAAAGTTGGTTTTTGGGAAAAGGAAATGGCGCAGTATCTGTCTCTCATATCGGCGGACACGCGAACCGCGCAGTAAGGGAAGGGATAAAAAAGTAAGTGAAAGAGGAAAGAAAAAAAGAGATGCTATAGTGGAGGGTCCCGGAATAACTTAGACCATATGGGGATATTTAGCGTCCACTGATATCGCACAGCACACGGGCTCTCCATTGCTGCACCTCTTTCTCTCTTTCTTCTTTCACTCCCAATCTTCCTTCCTTCCCTCACGGCGAGGCTGAAGTTTCCAACGAGAAATAAGCAAATGAAATAATAACAATAATAACAATAATAATAATAATATAATAACTGGCTTTTGGGGAAGCAAATGGCGCAGCATCTCTATATATCGTTGGGCACCTAAACCGAGCCGTGAGGGAAGGGAGGAAAGTGGGAGTGAAAGAAGAAAGAGAGAAAGAGGTGCAGTTGTGGAGGTTTCAGGAATAATTTCAACAACATCGCACACCACCCAGGCGCTTCTTGCTTTTCTTCTTCATTAAAACGCAGTCACCGCAGCTGGATTCAAATTCGGGGCCTTCGGTTCAACAGCCCAGTGGTCCAACCACGACCCTCGGAGCCGAATTATCGGTGGACACCCCAGCTTCACCACGAAGAAAAATTCGCTTTGTGTAAAGCAAAGACTCAGCCACTGTCTCATTTCCAGATGGACACCTGAAGCGCAACTTGAGGGAAGGAATGAAGGAAAGGATGAAGCAAGGAATGCAGGACGGAAGACAGAAAAGTGTCGCGGAGGAGGGCTTTTGATTGATTCCGTTCATCAGTAGTGTTTCAAGGGAAACCGAGGACAGCTCAATGATTATTTTTCGCAGTAAAAATTTATTCACTTGCTCTTTGCGGCTATGTTGACGTTTGTCAGGCACAAAAAAGACTCATGCCAGAGCAAAATGAAATTAATAGTTCTCCTGCCACTGAAATCGAAGTCTGGAAGCGTGCAGCGCGAAAGATCGTTTGCTGCAGTTTTGAAGTAAATGGCAGTGTAGAATAATAGGACGTGGGATCTGTGAAAAAATTCGCTGTCTACGCACACATGTTATTTGCGTATTTAGACGGTGGTAGCAACGCCTGTATTATGTCTTTTGGTCTTTTCTAGCGTTTAAAACCTCCGGTCTTCGTTGGTGTCGTCTCTTTTTCGTTCGAATGCCATGGTCTATGGATGCAGACTAAATTCCATTTCTCCTCGGTGTCCGTTTAATACCGGGACAGACAAGTTGAAGGAGTTGGAAGAGAATGAAGCAAGGGAGAGCCTCCGTAGTGAACGGCGACTTTTTAAATGAGCCACTTCAGCGGGATAAAAAAATTGCAGGTAATTGAGCTCTGGTTAACCCTGGCCGAAAGCGGAAAGCTGTATCTCCCTGGCTACGTTTGGGCGCGAGCGACTGGCGGTTTCCATAGGTAGCAATACTGAAACACACACAGTAGTAGGGTTTTAAAGCAAAAGCTTTACTGGCCACGAACTTGCGATTTCGCCGTGGCCGCACTCCGAGGAGGCACATGATGTCAACCTCGCGCCTCGCCTCTCTCTCGCTCCGTAGTCACAACTGCGCAGGCGCCACTAATAGCACTGAGCCAGAAGTGTTCCGCCGCGGCGCAGCGCCGCGCCTTTCCTCAAAATGCAACTTTACATTTTCAGTTTTCTCTTCTTTTCCTCCCTCTTTTATCCCTTTCCTTACGGAGCGGTTCGGGTGTCCACCGAGATATGTGAGACGGATACTGTCCTTTGCGCGCTCGCCGCGCCATGTGGCATGAGGTCACACCACGCGGCTCTCCACCGCCGCCGTTTGGTATGACGTCACACCATGTTCCTCGCCTTTGCGCTACTCTGCGCTCGTTTCGCCAGCTGCGTTGCATGCCTGATAACATGCCTGGCCTCGAATGATCAGCAGCTCGGACTTCTGAGGTGAGCACGAGATGTCGGCTCCGGTTACGTGGCGCTCATTGACATCCACCGCTTGTGTAAGTGCGGATTCAACCTCAGCATCGTTGCCTGTTGAAACCCAGAGGATGATGTCGTCTGCGTATAAGGTATGGGATAGCCGGGGGACAGTGCCTAATTTTGAAGGTAGCGTGAGCAAGGCAACATTGAAAAGAAAGAGGGAGAGAACGGATCCTTGGGAGGTGCCATTGCTACCGAAGGTTATAGGTTCTGAGAGGAGAGAGCCAAAGCTAAGTGCAGCTGTACAACCAGACAGGAAGGTGCGCATATACTCGTAGGTACGATGACCAGGATTTAGTAGGGAGAGGTTAGCGAAAATAACTCCCTGCGAGACGCTATCAAATGCGTTAGTTAAATCAAGCCCAAGAATAGCCTTTGTCCCCGCTCTGTTAGAGGGGCACAGTATCTCTGGAGAGAGCTGGAGCATGATGTCTTGCGTGGAGAGATTTCAGCGGAACCCAATCATGGTGCAAGGTAGGAGATCATTATCTTCAGCATAATCATTAAGACGGTTGAGAATGACGTGCTCCATCAGTTTCCCAGCACAGGAAGTGAGGGAGATGGGGCGGAGGTGTTCGAGAGCTAGTCGTTTGCCTGGCTTCGGTATGAAAGTCACGCGTGCATGTTTCCATGCTGCGGGGATTTCACCCTCCCTCCAGCAATCATTCATGAAGGCAGTAAGAGCCTCAATGGGCGCGTCATCTAAATTACGGACAGTTTTTTTTTTCTTGTGGTAGGAACAGTGCAGCACGAGACAAAGAAGAAAATCTGGTGGTTATTCAGCGTCGTGCCCCGCCTGTCCCTTCTTTGTCTCGTGCTGCGCTGTTCCTCCCACAAGGTCATGCACCAACCAGCCCAACTTTTCACTTTGCTAAAGTACGGAGAGTTTTGTTGGAAATGCCGTCCGGTCGCGTGTAGAGTTAGGGAGGAGCTGAGTGAGAGCGAATCTTACCTCAGTCTGCGAAATCTCCACATCGAGGGCAGGGTTGGCACCACCCATGTGGGGGGTGGGGGGAGAGGCTCAGGGGAAGTAGTATTGAGATACCGGACACGAAGTTCACCAAGACGATCCTGGGCTGAGCCCGGCTGTTGATGGACTATACGGGAAATGCTGTCTCGTAATGATGTTTTGCAACCGTCCGGGTCTAAAAGGTATCGGAGAAGGTGCCAGGTGCGGGTCAGCCCGAGCTGGCCACGCATGTTGTCACAAACTTGACCCCATTGCTGGGTAGCCAATGAGAGAGTGTGCGCCTTAATCTGTGTCTGAGCTATTCGGCGCCGAAGCGTTTTATTGTGGCGCTGTGTTTTCTAACCGTTTTGCATGCTTTCCCGGGCCTGCCATAGGTGGAGGAGCCGGCTGTCGGTACTGGATTTATCACCGAGGCAGCTGATTACTTAGTAGTAGCAGGGACGTCTGCCTGGAGACTCAAGATCCACTCGTCCAGGTTATTAATCCGGGTAGGGGCGTTGAGAGCACGTAGGGAATGAAACTTGTCCCAATCCGTGATTAGAGTCGGGCAACCTTTCCGACTGTACAAGGACGTGCTGAGGGTGGTCGCGAGGATATGGTGGTCACTGCCAACGGTATTCCCAGTGTTGAGCCACCGATCGATCCGCACGTTTTTGCAGAATGTTAGATCAGGTTAAGTGACAACAGACACCCTGTTTCCCACGCGGGTGGAAGTCAGTAATAAGCGTGAAGAACAGTTCCTGTGCCCGTAGTTAAAAATTGTTACATTTTCGGTTGGCGGCGCGGTAACCCCAAGCGGGTGGGTGCGCATTGAAATTTTCTACAATGAGGAGACCTGAATGGTGCGCTAGGTTGTTGACACGGGAAAGAACGGGGCTGAAGTCACGTCTTCTGTCTTTTGGGGAGCTATAAAGGTTAATAATAGAGAGTTTTAGTTTTACGTACGTAGAGGGTTCACGTACGCAAACGTGAGAAGTCTACGTAGCCTGCACGCAGGTCGTTTGAAACCCTTATAGTTACACGTACGCGACGCACGCCGCGCGTTTCTCCTAGCGCCATCTACTAAGAAACACAGACACTGGTTGTAGCCTAAATCATCCAAGACAAGTCTTTAAGCCAAGCCATTCGGCCTGTCATTGTGTTTGGCGGTTTGGCTATGTTTGGCTGGTTTGGGGCTCTCTCTGTTCGAGATCTCACGATACCGTTGCTATGACGACGACCAACACTACTTCATCAGGCTTAACAGCTAAAAAGTCGCCCTTCTGTCTGAAAAACCAAAACTATTTGTCGCTTGAAACCTTATACTAGGGTAAGAATGGGCAAATCGAAGGCGAATACGGCAGTTTAGAACACGATATCGCGTCGAGGGATTAGCGACGAAGCTGTTATCGCCGTGAAGCGGCGAGCAGGGCGCCGCCATGTTTGTCAACGCTACGTACGCAGGCAACGCAAAGACCGCAACGTAGAAATCCGAATCTCACGTACGTACGTGAGACTTGCGCAAACCCTTTGCGTTCTGCGCATGCGCACTGGTCACCCGTAAGAGCTCTACGTACGTGAAGCCTCTACGTACGTGAAACTAAAACTCTCTGATGAAGACGCTTTGGTCGCCCCTTTTATGACGCAGGAGTTCGAGCAAGACGCTGTCTACGCCAACGTCGTCTAAGGAGTGGACAGCCGGCAGGTTGCATTCAATCAATATAGCGGTGTTTGGAGCGGTGACATCTAGGTGGAGTATGGTTTATAGCCAGGTAGTTTCACTGGACCAAGAGTTTCCTGGAGGGCGATATCAGGGTGGGTCTCAGAATTTTGGGCGCACTGCTGCAGGTTGGCTCGCTTGCGGCGAAAACCTCTGTAGTTACATTGCCACACGTTAAGTAGGTGGCGGGGCGCCATGGTGAAGTGTGGTTGAAGCTAAGATGGGTTTGGAGGCTGGAGCGGGAGGCGAGCGATCGTACGGTTTAACTCGCGTCGTGGGCAGGGCGGCCGTTGCATCTACCCTAGCTTCAAGGCCTGTGACGCGTGTTTGGAATCGTTGCATCAGGGTGTTAAGATGTTGTTGGATTTGCTGCTTTATTTTTTGCTGGAACTGGTGCATTTCCTGTTGAATTTGTCGTAAGAACTCGGCAAATTTCGCTTCAAGTTTAGCATTAATTTTAGCCTATAATTTGTCTTCTAAGCGAGCCACAAATTCCTCGATTTCGGCAAAATTAACGAATCGTCCTGAGCGGCAGGTAGTTTTCCGCTTAGAGGGAGGACTGGAGGTTGTATCTTTGGGTTGCGGGGGAGTAGAGGTGGGCGCCTGAGACGAGGTGGTGGGAACAGGTTGAAGGGGTAGAGTAGGATTTGTTTGAGATGGTGGTTCAAGTGCAAAGGGTGGACGCTTTAAAGAAGCGTTTTCTTTTTGGTGTCTATGGTTGCTAGCTTTAAGGGCCGTTATCTCGTCGCGCAGGGCTTGCAGCTCTGAATCGCGAGACAGTTTGCTGAGAGTGAGAAGCCGCGACTGCCAAGCTCACCTGATTTTTTGTGGAGGACTCTCGGCGAGGAGACAACCTGGAGTCCAGGAGTGTGAGGAACCGTCAGCGACTCCGGCTGGAGTGCCGGTAAGAGAAGGAGGAGCGGTCGGAATCCATTTTGGCCGAGTTGTTCTCAGCCCGTGGCGACGGGTCCGGGATCGGGAACGATGGAAGGTGGAAGCCCTGTCTGAGTTCGTAGCGTGTAGCTGGCGTTGCATTAGGACAGGAGGCACTTTGTAGCGGCGTTTACACTTATAGGAACCAGTCTGGTGAGGAGCAGAACAAACTACACAAGTGGGGCTGTATTCATGGGCCTCGTCAGGGTCGCCAGCTCCGCATTGAGGACACTTGGAGAGCTTGGGAGACGGGCAAACATCCTCTCGGTGTCCCGTTTTGCGACAGTTAAGGCAGGCTTCCACCTTGTTCTTGAAGATGTAGCTGCGCACAGCACTGCCGGCGTAGGAGACTTGGCAGGGGACCTAGGTCCCTGCGAAAGTGATTGCAAAAGATTGGGTCTTGCCTAAACAGCGGGAGTAGAGAATGCAGTGTTCTGGATTCTTGGGTATCAAGTACTCCATGATTTCCTCCTGAGCCTCATCCACGTATTTGTGGTGAATGATACCTCGGACGTATGCGTCTGGTGGGGCCAAATAGATGGCAGTTGGGTATCTTGTCGGAAACTGGATGATTGCCTGGAGTTTCGTATAAGTGATGGCGCGGTTCCGGTTCGGGGTGCTAAATGTGAGGGATTGTGAAGGAAATTCACCCGGAGGCCGTCCGCTGCGGTGCCGGAGTAGGTCAAATCAAGGCTTGAGGTGGTTTCTCTGCGAAGAGCGTTCTCGCCCCTGACATGCAGACTGAGGAACCCGGGAGGGCGAATGATGACTTTAAAGTCATCAAGAGGGAGACGTGGCCGTAACGGTGAGCGGCAAGGCAGCTTACGTGACGAGGAGGGAGATGGTTGTTGGGGCGCGGTATGCTGTGCGGACGCGGAGGGCGACGCCGTCAGCGGTGGCTTGAAAGCGCATTTCGAGGATGATGAAGCGGAGGAGTTGCGTTCGTAGCAGTGGGCTACTTAGGTCGAGTCCGTGGGTATATACTCTTCAGGGGCTAGATCCTCCCCCTCCACGGTGACGAAGTCCATGCTTGACGAAGCACTGGGCCCGGCTGCGAAGCGGAGCCTATCTCCAGCATAGGTAGCCTTAGCGAGGCTGGCGCTGGGCTCAATGGAAACAAGCGTCCATGTAGGTTACAAAAACGGAGTGCCGGTCCCGAAAATGGGCTGGGAAGTTGCCGCGCACCTTCATGAATTTCGGCAAACTCAATAAAATTCAGCAGAAGGTAAAACGTTGGTCAAAATAGGAAAAATGGCTGGAGGCCATACGCACGCGCGTCTGCACACCAGAATTACACGCTATAGACCTCAGTCGAAAGAGAAATGCTACATCTGCCTAGCTACGTTCGTGGTCGAGCAACTCGCGGTTTCTATAGATAGCCATACTGACGCACAGTATTAGGCATTTTTTTATTTGATAAACATCTTTCTTTCTTCGAAACAACATTAAAGGCGCTCACACAAGAGAGCATATATTTCTTATAGCTTCAGTGATATTTACAACTTAATTATTGGACGTTGTATTCGGAGATATGGAACCAAATTTGGTTCCAAACGACGCGCAAAACCTGCAGGTAATTTCAGGGAGCCAAACTGAAAAAGAAATTGGGATTTTTGAAATTCCTTCCTTTCTTCTTTCACTCCCTCCCTTATCCCTTCCCCAACGGCGCGGTTCAGGTGTCTAACGATATATGAGACAGATACTGCGCCATTTCCTGTCCCCAAAAACAATTATTATTATTATTTTGGGGAAACGAAATGGCGCAATGTGAGAAAGGCGTAATTTACTTTCCTTAAAACCAACTTTCATTTCACTTTCCTTCCTTTACCCGCCGCTTTGGCTCAGTGGTTATTGCGTTCGCCTACTGATCCGGAGTACCGGGTTCGAACCCGAGCGCGGCCGCATCGTTCCAATGGAGGCGAAACGCTAAAGGCGCCCGTGTGCTGTGCGATGTAAGTGCAAGTTATAGATCCCCAGGTGCCCAAAATTATTCCGGAGCTCTCCAGTACGGCATCTCTTGTTTTCTTCTCTTATTTTCTCCTTTATTCCTTCCCTTACGGCGCAGTACAGGTGTCCGCCGATATGTCAGACAGATAATATGCCATTCCCTTTCCCCCAAATACAAATTTTTAAGAGCGTTAGCTCATTCTCATCACGTTTCGAGATTTCGTGGGGCCTGCTACCACCCTTGATCACAACGCCATCTGTGTCAGCAACTACACATCACGTTGCGAGATTTCGTTTGGTCTCCTACCACCCTGAGGTCAAAGCGCCATCTGTAGCTGCAACTTGAAAACAGCGCACCTCGCATTGAGACTTGTAGCGCTATCTACAATAGCATTGTAGAAACAGCCACCTTCCGCAGGCCAATGATGACGTCAAGGTCCAATATGGTGGATAGGGGTGGAACTATGTGAGTATGACGTGAAGGAACGAAATGGCGGTTTTAATAATAATTGGTTTTTTGGGGGAAAGGAAATGGCGCAGTATCTGTCTCATATATCGTTGGACACCTGAACCGCGCCGTAAGGGAAGGGTAAAGGAGGGAGTGAAAGGAGAAAGGAAGAGAGAGGTGCCGTAGTGGAGGGCTCCGGAATAATTTCGACCACCTGGGGATCTTTAACGTGCACTTACATCGCACAGCACATGGGCGCCTTAGCGTTTTTCCTCCATAAAAACGCAGCCGCCGCGGTTGGGTTCGAACCCGGGAACTCCGGATCAGTAGTCGAGCGCCCTAACCACTGAGGCACCGCGGCGGGGGAAGAAATGGCGGCGCAGTTTCAGTTTCTCGAATACAAGATTGCGGTCATTAAAATTGGTTAAGCCCTCTCATTCCTCCCCCCCCCCACCAAACATTATCCTAAAACGGGTAGGCAAACCGTCCCATTACGGGACCCCTACACAAGCATATGCATTCGTTCCTTTATATATACTCCGACGCCAACGGGCACCCATCCGGGGACATTTGTATACCGAAGTTGGTAGGCAAATAAAACTCTATGTGGAGTGGAAAAAAACACAATTAAATACGCAGGTAAACATTGTATACATACCATTTCTAATTGAAGCGTTACCGTATCGCACCGCAAGCCGAATTCTAGGCCCACCTTGACCCGCCATACGAAGCAAATTCCGTTTCGAACGTATCTTGAGGGACTGGAACTCGACAAAAGGTAGACGTGCATCATAATTTCTCCGATAGATAGCGCTAGGAGGCGATCGTTCCGGTAAGCGGCGTGCGTGCACGCGTAGCCCAGCATGGTTGCAATCCACCCCGTTTCAAAGGGTATTACATTCCGTTTCTCGAGACGAGCAGCGCGCTCTTCGCTTTCTTCATCTAGTATACCAAACAGCTAACGCTCGTTAATAATAATAATAATAATTGGTTTTTGGGGAAAGTAAATGGCGCAGTATCTGTCTCGTATATCGTTGGACACCTGAACCGCGCCGTAAGGGAAGGGGTAAGGGAGGGAGTGAAAGAAGAAAGGTGCCGTAGTAGAGGGCTCCGGAATAATTTCGACCACCTGGGGATCTTTAACGTGCACTGACATCGTTTTTCCTCCATAAAAACGCAGCCGCCGCGGTCGGGTTCGAACCTGGGAACTCCGGATCAGTAGTCGAGCGCCCTAACCACTTAGCCACCGCGGCGGGCTAACGCTCGTTACTTCAACGTCTTCCAGACGGTTGCGGCGGCACCTTTTTATTCCGGAGCTCTTCACTATGGCGCCTCTTCCTTTCTTCTCTTAATCCCTCCTTTACACCTTCCCTTACGGGAGCGCTTCGGATGTCCACCCAGATATGGGAGACAGGTGTCATTTCTTTGACCTCTAGCTATATTCAAGGTCAAAGTTGCAGCCCCAATGGCTAGAAAAGCAGGCGTAATGAAGCTTTTCGCTTCAACATATGCGGGATTTGAGCGTCATTTAGAACCGCATTTGGTTCCATATCTGCGCATACAACGAGCAATAATGCACGGGTGTAAATATCACCGAAGCTATATAAATATATACCGTCTTCTGTGAGTGCCTTTAATGTCGTTTTGAAGAAAGGAAGATGTTTAACAAATTAAAAAAATGGCAGTAGCTTAGCTCGGCTATGCCAGGATATACGTAGCGAAAGCTAAGGCCTAGCATGGTAAGCCTTGGTTAATCTTTATTGCAAGTCTAGGTTAGTCTGGTTGACTAGCTATGTTGTCGCATTACAGACGACACAACTGTGGTTGCGGCGCACGCAAGCTCTCCTTTTCAATCCCCCGACGTGTTATCAGGCATGCAACGCAGCTGGCGAAACGAGCTGAGAATAGCGCAAAGGCGAGGAACATGGTGTGACGTCATACCAAACGGCGGCGGCGGAGAGCCGCGCGGTGTGACCTCATGCCATATGGCACTGTGAGCGCGCAAAGCACAGTAACCGTCTCACATATCTCGGTGGACTCCCGAACCGCTCCGTAAGGGAAGGAATAAAAGAGGGAGGAAAAGAAGAAAGAGAAAACTGGAAATGTAAAGTTGCATTTTGTGGGGAAGGCGCGGCGCTGCGCAGCGGCGGAACCCTTCTGGCTCAGTGCAACTAGTGGCGCATGCGCAGTTGTGACTACGGAGCGAGAGAGAGAGAGAGAGAGCAATATCCGCGGCGAGGCGCACGTTGTAACGGCATGTGCCTCCTCGGAGTGCGGCCACGGCGAAATCGCAAGTTAGCGGAAAGTAAAGATTTCGCTTTAAAACCCTACTACTGTGCGTGCTTCAGTATGGCTACCTATGGAAACCGCTAGTCGATCGAGCTCAAACGTAGCCAGGGAGATGCAGCTTTCCGCTTTCTGCCAGGGTTAACCAGAGCTAAAATACCTGCAATTTTTTTATCCCACTGAGGTGGCTCACTGGTAAGAATGCTCGCCTGCTCAAGCCCAGGACGCAGCGTGCAATCCCGCTGCGGCGGCCGTGTTTCGATTGATGGGAATTTCAAAAGTCGCCGTCCACTACGGAGGCTCTCCCTTACTTCAATCTCTCCCAACTCCTTCAACTTGTCTTTCCCGGTATTAAACGGACACCGAGGGGAAACTGAAGTTAGCCTGCAACGAAAGACCATGGCATTAGCACGAAACAGAGACGACACCAACGAACACCGGAGGTTTTATACGCTAGAAAAGACCAAAAGACATGATACAGGCGTTGCTACCACCGCCTAAATACGCAAATAACATGTATGCGTAGACACCGAATTTTCGCAAAGATCCCACGTCCTATTATCCTACACTGCCATTTACTTCAAAACGGCAGCAAACGATCCATCGCGCTGGTCGCTTCCAGACTTCGATTTCACTGGCAGGAAAACTATTAATTTCATTTTGCTCTGGCATGAGCATTTCATTTCTGCCTGACAAACGTCAAAATATCCGCAAAGAGCAAGTGAATAAATTTTTACTGAGAACAATTATCGCATTGAGCTGTCCTCGGTTTCCCTTGAAACACTACTGATGAACGAAATCAACCAAGAACCCCCCTCCGCGACACTTTTCTGTCTTCCGTCCTGCATTCCTCTCTTCATCCTTTCCTTCATTCCTTGCCTCAAGTTGCGGTTCAGGTGTCCATCTGGAAATGAGACAGTGGCTGAGTGTTTCCTTTACGCAAAGTCAATTTTTCTGCGTGGTGAAGCTGGGGTGTCCACCGATAATTCGGCTCCGAGGCTCGTGGTTGGACCACTCGGCTGTTGAACCGAAGGTTCCGAATTTGAATCCAGCTGCGGTGGCTGCGTTTTAATGAAGGAGAAAAGCAAGAAGCGAATGGGTGGTGTGCGATGTTGAAATTATTCCTGGGCCCTCCACAACTCCACCTCTTTCTCTCTTTCTTCTTTCACTCCCACTTTCCTCCCTTCCCTCACAGCTCGGTTCAGGTGTCCAACGATATATAGAGATACTGCGCCATTTGCTCTCCCCAAAAGCCAGGTATTATTGTATTATTATTGTTATTTCATTTGCTCATTTCTCGGTGGCCACTTCAACCTCGCCGTGAGGGAAGAAGGAAGGTTGCGAGTGAAAGAAGAAAGGAAGAAAGAGGTGCAGCAGTGGAGAGCCTCTGTGCTGTGCGATATCAGTGCACGTTAATGATCCCCATATGGTCGAAATTACTCCTGGACAGATCACTATGCCACCTCTTTCTTCCTTTATCTTCCTTTCTTCTTTCACTTACTACTTTATCCCTTCCCTTACGGCGTGATTCACGTGTCCGCTGATATGAGATACAGATACTGCGCCATTTCCTTTCCCCCAAAACCATCTTTCAGTTCAATTTTTCATTTGCAAAAAAAGTGGGGTCTCCAGCGCTAGTGATCGAGTTAATGTATTTTCCTTGCCTACAAAAAATACATATTCTATAGGCTTCGCTATTGCATTGTGAACGTGCTGGCGCGTGCCCGTACTGACCGGGCCGCCTTCAGACGACACGCAGTGTGTTCATTTATAAGGGATGCAACGTGCGACAGACAGACACTACGGTGACACCTCACCGGCGCTATGAAGGGAGTGAAGAATAAAGCAATGAAAGCGGGCAGAAAATAACCTCTTCCTTCAAGCAACTCTGATAAAAATTTGGAAGTTGCTTAAGCTTCGTCTTTAAGAGTGAGACGCGACAGCGTGTTGCAGCGCTGCCAAGGGGTGTACGGAACGAACGCCAACGCCCGTTCGGTGCGACGCGTGGGCCGCTGGAGAATTTAAGGAAATGATGCCTCTCTCAAATGCCTCGGTGGACACCCGAATTGGGCCGTGAGGGAAGGAAGTTGAAATGCAAATTGGTTTCAATGAAAGGAAATGACGCCTGTCTCACAATTCTCGATGGCCACCCATACCGCGCCGTAAAAGGAGGAAAATCCTTTCCCTTTCGGCGTGATTCAGGTGTCCACCGAGATGCGCCATTTTTCGCTCACGGCGTCGACGACACCGGCTTTTCTGCGACATGAGCTCCTTAACGCTGTCGCATTAAGAGAAATTTGGATTATAGAATTTCTCTCGATAGCGAATTAATTGCATACTAAGTGCTGTGCCCTGATATCTCAATGATATTCTGCAGTTCTAGAAGCCAAAGCTTAAGTACAACCAGTGCTTCTACGACCGTTCGGCAGTACTGCATGAAGGTAAGATGTAAGCATCTGCGTTGATCTAAGTAAGCATTACGCCTTTCCTAGTCTTCCGGTCGTGGCCTCTATGCACTCATGTGTAAACTTGTATACACTTGAAAAAAAGTATGTAAAATTACAGCCGGTTTTGCGGAAATTTATTACTGGGATTACCAGGAATGTGGTCAAGCAAAAGACAGATATTTTTGTTTTGTTTTTTACCGCCGTTGTCTAGTCACGTGCATTTCTAGTAAGAATTGAGCAACGAAACATGCACCTAAACATTTTTTTAATGTTTCGTTTAGTTTTAAAGCCTAGAGTGTAGTAAACTTAATCGCAGCGCTAAAATTTCCGCACAACTAGTACTCTGTAGTGCTGCTTTGATGCAGAGCTGCACTTCGCAAGATGGCTGCCGAATGAAGATCGGTGGATTCCTTGCTGAGTCGATTGGTTCGCTATATTTGGACAAGTGAGTGTAAAAAATCTCTTCCGCTTGATACAGACAGTATGTTTTGCTTTGTGTCACCTGAGGTGGTCTCTAAACTGTATTGTAGATTATACGAGCGATGGAGGTGGATTGCTTTAGCGAAATGTTAAGGCATGGGCACGGAGCTCGCATCTCACAAAATGGCGGGAAAGCCCGAGCCGTGTGTAACTTTCATCCTCCACGTTGTGGTTTCAAGCTGTCTATGCTCCGTAAACTTTTCATGCTGAAGGTGCAGCTCTGACACGCAGTTAAAACAAACAGGACGAGCGCTGACGCGCGAATACCTTTCCGCCGCGGACGTCGCCGTAGCGGCAAGCGTCGTGTGTTTAGTTCCATCCTGCTAGATTCTAAATCGTGCTACGGCCTCGCTACTGCAAACCACGAAGCCTTAAGTTTCCTCGCGTTCATGATTGTCTCTAAGGGCTATTTGAAATATTTCCACTGCGTTTTAGCGTAGTGTGCGCGTTGAAGTTCAGATTTTCCAGGGGCCGGGTTCTCGCTTGGGCTGCGGCTCGCGGGATTGGCCGCCGCACGGGCTGTCGTCATGCAGCCGGCGCACCGGCCAATCGCGCAAGCCGAAATGGTGGTGGTGGTGGTAGTGGTTTTATTAAAAATAATAGTAAAAAGGAAGGAAAAGATTTTTGCTAGCCCCGGCATCTGCCATCGATACAGAAGCACCTCAGCTGGGGCAGCGGAAATAAAGGATAGCAGGCAGAATGGAGAAATGAAATGAAAGATGTTAGGGGACAGGAAGAGAGGATAGGGGGAGAAATAATATGTACAAACTATTTACACAATAAGAAATGTGTCCAGGTTGTGCGCATGATTAGTTCATTTTAGAGGAATTAAATCACACACGCGCACAGCACTGTGTTGGTTAAAACTGGAGTGGGGCGTCCAGTTATTAATCGTTCAAGGTAGAAATCGCGGAGCGTTCGGTCACTGCGTGTGACTACCTGACGGAGAACACACGGGACGTCAAGCTCGTGTGTTCGAGGAATGCACAGAGGCTTACCAAAGTTAGCTCACGAGTGCGCGCACTGCCCTGCGGCCACAATAACGTCTTGATGGAGTCTGGTAGTATGCCCTGAGCCCTATAGGCCGCGAGCATATCACGACGAGCATCGGCGAACGCGGCACAGTGAAGGACCAGGTGTTCTAGTGTTTCCACTGCACCGCATCCGTCACACACATCACTCGTCGCGATTCCGTGACGCACCCGTCGTTCCCCGGGCCACACGCAGCCAATGCGCGCGCGGAGGATCATTGCACGTTGTGACCGTGTAAGTGCGCGACAGCCGGTGACACTGTCGATGCGCTCACCTCCCGCGATGCGTGGGTCGGGGTGCTGCTTTCAGTATCGCATGATTCCGGCACCTGCGTCATGTCGTTCAAAAATGAAGCGGCATCGCATCTTGCTTACGTGGGGCTACGGCTGAGCGGAGGTCCTTCAGCTGGCGCTATCCTCGAAGTCACGAGTGTTCAAACTCTATGTACGCGAACTTTCTCGTGAAAACAAAGCTGCGGTCTGGGCGCTTGCCTAGCTGTCGACAAGCAACGTCGACCCGGAGGCGATCCGCTTCGTTTCCCGCTTTGCGGTTGCTGCGCGGCTGCGCTGCCCCGTGTATTGCGGTGGAGCATGTCTTCGCCTCAGTAGGCTCGGTGGCCTGGTCGCCGCCGATGTGTCGGCTTAAGCGTCAAATAGATTCCACACGGCTATTGCTATGGCCGTGAAATATAATCTAAAAATTGTAAAGTTGAATATCCTGTTTGCTCTGTTTGCCTGGTAATGACAACTACCATGTTGGATTATATCACGTAATACGGACTGTTATGACGGTGAGATGCATGTCATGTTGACAACGGGCCGTCGATCACCCGCACGGGTCCGTTCTCTTCGCCGAAAACTGAATTGCTGGCGCTGAATTGCAAACGGCGTAGATGCTTCACAGCATGCTGAAATTACCAGCAGTTTGAGGGCGCAGGTTACTTGACTGCTTATTAAGGCCTAAGCTTTGGCTTCGAACGGATGCGTATTTCTGCTGACGCAGTCCGTCGCGTCGCCTGTCGCCGATGCTTACATGCAACCTGGTACGAGTTAGCGGTGCTTGCCGCGCGCAACCAGGCGTGTAGATGGCGATCTGTGCTATGCTGGTAAGTGCGCATCTTTGTAGCATCTCGAAAGCAGCAAATAGAGCGTGTAACTTAACTGCGTAGCCTATTCATTGAAAAGCGCGTAGCAAGCAGCATGGAGGGCTTACTTTGAACGAGGCTTTAGCCATGTGTTTACAGCGATGTCCGCCGTAACCTAATAATGAGAATCCACGGAGAATGTTGCAGGCATAATTAAACAATTTGTTTATTTTAACTCAAGGATGACGCAACTGGCCCGATTTAACACTCGAAGTCAGTGTTCGCTAGTTCAGTTATGAACCGTGTAGAGGGCATGACACACGTATGCCCCAGACAACCTCGTCAATTCGATTTGATATGTACGTCGCTGTGAGACATTCATGTTGCACCAGGCCTCTACTAGAACTGACTGGAATCACAGCCTGCTGGAACACAAGCAGATTTTAGAGCATAGACCTGGTGCTTTTCTCCTGGCTTAAGTGTATTAATAAAGCAACTTGCTTAATGGTATTTCTAAGGCTGAGATTAATTCTGGTGGCGACTAGCAAATCGGTAAATTACTCCTTCCATGAATTAATATTTAAATTCTGTCATGTATTTTCAATATAGCACGACTGCTGGAGTAAAAAAAATTAAAGCTGAATATGGCTACTGTCGTTACTATATAGTGGGATCGGGCAATTCCTGCAAAAAATCGCTCCTGGGTTGTGCGGAGCGAGAAAATCTTATGCGTACACGAGGGTTAAAAGCGAGACTGAGCGAGCAATGCCTGCGTCTCATCAACCTCACCGTCATCCGCTTTCCGCCGCATTGGTTATTTCACATTTAGTACGGCGTTCTTGCGGGATGGTTGGTTCATACCCGATGATGAATCAACATGTATTCTCGATGGAATGAGGAAGCGGCGCAATAGGATGGGGACAATGAAACGAACACTACACCAGGGGCGCAGACTGCCAACTGTTCATCTGCCCGTGGTGTGATGCACGTTTCTTTGCCTTTTGTCCTCGTCCTTTTGTGCAGTTTGTAACCTTCCTTAGTTATTTTATTCTCTGGGATGATGAAGCAGTAAACCATAAGGCCCCTGAGCAAAGTAAGCAAAGCCAGGTGTGATAGCGCAGTCGTTTGCTTGGTGGGAATTTATTAGAGCTTTAGTTGTGCGTCCTCAAAGGCTTGGCGTATGCAAGGAGCTTGCGAGGACGGTAGTTCGCATGTGCAGAACGCAAGCGCAAGGTGGGGTTCTTTTTTAGGATTTACAGATTGTATTTTAATAACTGTAGTCAAGAGTTTGACGAAACGTCGTCTGGTCAGGTAGAGGCATAATAAAAACATAGGGTCACTGACCAAGTCAAAATTTTAAAGAAACGTATTGACGTTTCGGAAGCCCTACGGCTTCCTTGTTCACAATGGGTGAAACCAGGCAAAAGCATGCGTTTATATCTTATTCAAAATGCGTCGTAATGATCTTGCGTAGTCAGCAGGCAGATTTCCTTGCGTCCGATTTAGTGTACCGGGAGTGGTTTATATCATCAAGGACTCTAGATACAGGCGTCTAGAAGTGATTCGTTCTCTGGCAAGCACACGTGCCCCGTCCCAATTGATGACATGTCCAGTCTCTTGCACGTGTTCGGCCAGAGCGTTAGCAGCACTGCGTCCTTTCGCCACGTCATTTTTGTGCTGCTGGATCCGTCTGCACCAGTTTCCGGATTCCCCGATATAATTCCGGTCGCAATCTTCACACGGAATCTTGTACACGACCCCAGGATATCTGTCAGGGGGAAGCGGGTCTTTCACATTGACGAGCTCGTTTCTAAGCTTGCTTGTTGGAACGTGGGCAACTTGCACGCCGTAATTTCGGAATACCCGACCAAGTGCTTCACTGATATGTGGCATGTAGGGGATGGATGCGCGTTTTGGCTTAGAAGCATTGGCGACGTCAGAAGGTGGCGGTCGCTCCAGTAGTTTCTTTTTTGTGTTTGCCACAAAACTTCTTGGATAGCCTATTCTCGCCAAATCCCTTTCAACAGTCTTTAGCTCTTCCTTCAGGGACTGCTCGTTCGAGCACGTGTTTATTGCTCTTTCGACTAAAGAGCAGACGACAGAGCGCTTGTGTGCCATCGGGTGGACAGAATAAAAGTCAAGATAACGGCCTGTGTGCGTAGGCTTTCTGTACACGGTGAACTCCAGGCTCGTGGGTTTTCGCGTCACACGGGTGTCCAGAAAAGAGATGCAGCCATTCGCCTCCTCTTCCACAGTGAACTTGATTGAGGCTTCTATGCCGTTGAGGTGGTTTAAGAACCGTTGGACGTGTTGTTTCTTTAAGATGCAAAAACAATCATCCACGTACCTGACGAATAATTTAGGGCGTGGCGCGAATGTTTCTAGGGCTTTCGTCTCGATGGCTTCCATTGTGAGGTTAGCCGCCGTCACGGAAATTGATGCTCCCATGGCTGTGCCGAAGGTCTGTCGATAGTAATTGCCACCGTACGAGAAATATGTGTTGGCAAGGCAAAAGGAAAGAAGCTTACATAGGTCGGGTACGTCGAAAGGTGTGCGCTCTTCAAGAGACGAGTCCTCGTTCAAACGAAGCTTGCAGGTTTCCACAGCCAGGTCAACCGGAACGCACGTGAAAAGGGAACAAACATCGAAGGAAACCATCACTTCACCACTTTCAAGTGCGACGTTCTTCACTTTGTTAATGAAGTCCACTGTATTCCGTATATGCGTCTCGGTCTTGCCAACTAGAGGAGACAAAATCTTGTGCAGGTAGCGAGACAAACTTTGGAGTGGAGACCTTGTAAAATCCACAATAGGACGCAACGGAACACCTTCCTTATGAACTTTCGGCAGCCCGTAGATAGCTGGCGCCGATCCGTTTGTGCAGAGTAGCTTGTAATATAGGCTTCTTTTTGACGGTGGAAGGAACTGAAAAATCGTTGACAGTAGCTTTTGAAGGTCCCTCTGGACTTTAGAAGTGGGGTCTTTGGGTAGGCGGCTGTAAGTTTCCGGGTCCTGAAGCAAATCTTCAATTTTGGCTTTATAAGACTCACGGTCAAGAATAACTGTGACGTTTCCTTTGTCGGCTGGTAGTATCGCAATCCTGCGGTTACTGCGTAGCCTTTCTAGTGACTTCCGCTCTTCTGAGGACAGAGGGCACACAGGGTCAGACTTGCGTATACGTGAAAGTATCCCTATCGTCTTCGTACGGACTTCATCCCTGAGACCAACGTCTAAAAGTGGAACAGCGCTTTCAACGGCAGAGATCACTTTTCGTGAATCTGGTGGCTTTCCTTGGTTGAAGTTCAGTCCGTGACTTAGAACCTGGGCTTCGCTCGGAGTCAGAGTGTAAGAGGAAAGGTTCCGTACCTCAGACAATGGTGTCGCCCGTATGCCCCTTTTTTCGGAGGTAAGTTTGTCGAGCTTCGATTCCTGGGCCTTCTCGTGTTTTTCCTTTGCCAAGCGGGCTTCTTGGTTGGCAACGAGTTGGATCTCGTGAAAAACGTCTGGAGCCGAAGATTCTAGGAGGCGCCTTTCACAGAACACATCATTGTCAAGGCGTTTCAGAGTAAGTTTGCATTCCTTGATGATACAAACCACTCCCGGTACACTAAATCGGACGCAAGGAAATCTGCCTGCTGACTACGCAAGATCATTACGACGCTTTTTTGAATAAGATATAAACGCATGCTTTTGCCTGGTTTCACCCATTGTGAACAAGGAAGCCGTAGGGCTTCCGAAACGTCAATACGTTTCTTTAAAATTTTGACTTGGTCAGTAACCCTATGTTTTTATTATGCCTCTACCTGACCAGACGACGTTTCGTCAAACTCTTGACTACATCAACATACGCCATAAGTATGGGCAGCCAGTCATTACAAGCATCCGCCATTTCATTCGTAGTTCGTCAAAACTGGCAGCTTTCCGAACGCATCTGCAATTCAACTTGGCCTGTAAGATTCACCGTGTGACGCCGAGATCCCTTCGTCTGCACAGACCCGTAAGATCTGCCTTTGGACACCAAGTGATCAATAAAGCGGAGCGCCTTCTCGTCCAAGCCCGCATTGAAGAATGCAAACTTACTCTGAAACGCCTTGACAATGATGTGTTCTGTGAAAGGCGCCTCCTAGAATCTTCGGCTCCAGACGTTTTTCACGAGATCCAACTCGTTGCCAACCAAGAAGCCCGCTTGACAAAGGAAAAACACGAGAGGGCCCAGGAATCGAAGCTCGACAAACTTACCTCCGAAAAAAGGGGCATACGGGCGACACCATTGTCTGAGGTACGGAACCTTTCCTCTTACACTCTGACTCCGAGCGAAGCCCAGGTTCTAAGTCACGGACTGAACTTCAACCAAGGAAAGCCACCAGATTCACGAAAAGTGATCTCTGCCGTTGAAAGCGCTGTTCAACTTTTAGACGTTGGTCTCAGGGATGATGTCCGTACGAAGGCGATAGGGATACTTTCACGTATACGCAAGTCTGACCCTGTGTGCCCTCTGTCCTCAGAAGAGCGGAAGTCACTAGAAAGGCTACGCAGTAACCGCAGGATTGCGATACTACCAGCCGACAAAGGAAACATAACAGTTATTCTTGACCGTGAGTCTTATAAAGCCAAAATTGAAGATTTGCTTCAGGACCCGGAAACTTACAGCCGCCTACCCAAAGACCCCACTTTTAAAGTCCAGAGGGACCTTCAAAAGCTACTGTCAACGATTTTTCAGTTCCTTCCACCGTCAAAAAGAAGCCTATATTACAAGCTACTCTGCACAAACGGATCGGCGCCAGCTATCTACGGGCTGCCGAAAGTTCATAAGGAAGGTGTTCCGTTGCGTCCTATTGTGGATTTTACAAGGTCTCCACTCCAAAGTTTGTCTCGCTACCTGCACAAGATTTTATCTCCTCTAGTTGGCAAGACCGAGACGCATATACGGAATACAGTGGACTTCATTAACAAAGTGAAGAACGTCGCACTTGAAAGTGGTGAAGTGATGGTTTCCTTCGATGTTTGTTCCCTTTTCACGTGCGTTCCGGTTGACCTGGCTGTGGAAACCTGCAAGCTTCGTTTGAACGAGGACTCGTCTCTTGAAGAGCGCACACCTTTCGACGTACCCGACCTATGTAAGCTTCTTTCCTTTTGCCTTGCCAACACATATTTCTCGTACGGTGGCAATTACTATCGACAGACCTTCGGCACAGCCATGGGAGCATCAATTTCCGTGACGGCGGCTAACCTCACAATGGAAGCCATCGAGACGAAAGCCCTAGAAACATTCGAGCCACGCCCTAAATTATTCGTCAGGTACGTGGATGATTGTTTTTGCATCTTAAAGAAACAACACGTCCAACGGTTCTTAAACCACCTCAACGGCATAGAAGCCTCAATCAAGTTCACTGTGGAAGAGGAGGCGAATGGCTGCATCTCTTTCCTGGACACCCGTGTGACGCGAAAACCCACGAGCCTGGAGTTCACCGTGTACAGAAAGCCTACGCACACAGGCCGTTATCTTGACTTTTATTCTGTCCACCCGATGGCACACAAGCGCTCTGTCGTCTGCTCTTTAGTCGAAAGAGCAATAAACACGTGCTCGAACGAGCAGTCCCTGAAGGAAGAGCTAAAGACTGTTGAAAGGGATTTGGCGAGAATAGGCTATCCAAGAAGTTTTGTGGCAAACACAAAAAAGAAACTACTGGAGCGACCGCCACCTTCTGACGTCGCCAATGCTTCTAAGCCAAAACGCGCATCCATCCCCTACATGCCACATATCAGTGAAGCACTTGGTCGGGTATTCCGAAAGTACGGCGTGCAAGTTGCCCACGTTCCAACAAGCAAGCTTAGAAACGAGCTCGTCAATGTGAAAGACCCGCTTCCCCCTGACAGATATCCTGGGGTCGTGTACAAGATTCCGTGTGAAGATTGCGACCGGAATTATATCGGGGAATCCGGAAACTGGTGCAGACGGATCCAGCAGCACAAAAATGACGTGGCGAAAGGACGCAGTGCTGCTAACGCTGTGGCCGAACACGTGCAAGAGACTGGACATGTCATCAATTGGGACGGGGCACGTGTGCTTGCCAGAGAACGAATCACTTCTAGACGCCTGTATCTAGAGTCCTTGATGGTACAAACCACTCCCGGTACACTAAATCGGACGCAAGGAAATCTGCCTGCTGACTACGCAAGATCATTACGACGCATTTTTGAATAAGATATAAACGCATGCTTTTGCCTGGTTTCACCCATTGTGAACAAGGAAGCCGTAGGGCTTCCGAAACGTCAATACGTTTCTTTAAAATTTTGACTTGGTCAGTGACCCTATGTTTTTATTATTTTAATAACTGTGAGAAATACGTCGGTGCTTTCTGTTGTGCTGGATAGTACATCAAAGTGTACATACTGTACAGCCCCCGTAAAAAACATACAGCCCGAGGGGTTTATTCTAAGCTGTTTAGTGGGACTCCGAAGCCAATCCAGCAGCCCAAAGCTTGGGAGGATTGAAGAGGCGAAGCCAGTCCTCTTTCGAGATGTTACGGCCACTGAGGATGTATAACGAGGCATACACCAAACCTTACAAACAAACCCCTTGGGTCGTAGATTTTAGACAGGGGTGTACCCCATATCGCTCAATAATTATACGATTAATCAGCCTAACTTAGCTAATAAACTGTGTTATTTCTGCTTAAGGGGGCAAGGTTATATTGCAAAATTTATTCGTTAACATAGAAGGTTAGCCTTGTTTTTATTTTTATTTTTACTCCGCAATGTAGTTCGAAGTATCGAAGGAAAGCTTGTCCAATTGGCTTGCCCACATTACTTAACTATACAATGCAGTCGCTGTGCATGGTATTGGCGCCGAAATCTAGTTAGCTTATACATCACCCAATGCACTAACTGCGCCTGTATTTGATGCATGCATTGGAAGTGCGAGAAGCTGTTTTTTTATGATTAAGTAGTGCTGGAAAGCCGACTCAACGAGCTTTCAGGTGCGTATTTTTGAGAGTCGATATTTCGAACGATACTGCCGATTAAGAATATTTAAAAAACAGGTGATATTCGAAGTTGACTGCTACTATTTTGCAATAAAACCTTGCCTCTAAGATCAAAAACAGAAAAGTCTTTCAAAGTTAATATTTTAACTACTGACACATTTGAAGCCGCCGCGGTGGCTGAGTGGTTATGGAGCTCGGCTGCTGGCCCGAAAGACGCGGGTTCGATCCCGGCCGCGAGAGTCGAATTTCGATGAAGGCGAAATTCTAGAGGCCTGTGTACTATGCGATGTCAGTGCACGTTAAAGAACCCCAGGTGGTCAAATTTCCGGAGCCCTTCACTACGGCGTCTCTCATAGCCTGAGTCGCTTTGGGACGTTAAACCCCCATAAACCAAACCAAACCATGATACATTTGAGGTATACATAATGTCTTCTTTTCTCTACAGTCCAGCTCAGAATTCCACACCGACGTAAATAAGTACTTAAGATAAAGATCTGAAAAAGTGGCGAAAATCACCATGTGTACAAAATATCATTGGATTGGAAAAAAATGTCGGTCCCACTCTTTGTCCGCCGCATTTCTCTCTCTCACACACACACACACACACACACACACACACACACACACACACACACACACACACACACACACACACACACACACACACACACACACACACACGCACACGCGCACGCGCACGCGCACGCGCACGCACACGCACACGCACACGCACACGCACACACACACACACACACACACACACACACACACACACACACACACACACACACACACACACACACACACACACACACACAGTACAGCATTCAGGCTTGTTTTTTTCTTGGAGAGGGGTGCGTTCTACCTTGGGAACTGTGGTAGCTAGAGGTAAGGCAGAAAAGAACATAACGTTTTGAAAAAGCACGTTCACCTTGTTTTATCAATCAATTCTCCTCATTCACATGGCCACATGTGCTGTCGGGGCTATGAGTTCCTAGGACGCATGAGCTACGAACGAAGCCGACAGCTTTTTATTAGCCAGTAGATCTAAACCTCACTTGTGGAGATGAAAGTCTATCTCCAGTTCTTCAATTTTTTTTAGTAAAATGATGCGATCAGTCGGAAACATGGCACATAATATGCTTTACTACCGCCCTATAAGACTTCTGTTTCCGTGGTACCTGTATGACTGGGAACTCCGCCAACACATACGCCTCGTAAACGATGAGAATGTAGAAGCACCACATGCTCTTTACACCTAGCAGTATCTGCGACTCCAGCTCATGTACGGTTTTCGATAAAACTAATCTTGCTGCTTTATCGTGGTGAGGAGCTTGCCAAGAAGGTTCGAGCACGAATGTGACACCTCACAAAGCAATTATTATTTCTGGATGGGAATAGGTAAGATTAGTGCTTTTTTTGCTTAACTTTTACTACTCAGAACGTAGCGGATCATTCATGGGACCTGATTATTTTTAACACATGATACCTTCTTTTGCCGTTGTCGGAGTGGTTGTGCAAGTGTACAACATATATATTTTTGTCTTTAAACTATAAAAATTAAGTTTTAGTTATTGTGCCTGGTTGTCAGTCACAGCTCGTGGCTCTTTGTTTCAGGGCTATTGCTTCTATTAATCCTGAAAGAGGAACGAAGGTTGTGAAGACAGGCGGAAAGCAACACTGCCTGGCACCGAGAGTTGCTGCAGTCATAACAGCACTCAAAGACTACGACTCATAGATTTTTGGCTTGTCTTGCTCTTTTTAAGACAGCACATTTCTTTTCCAGAGTAATAAGTGTTTAATTATTGCACTGATAGATGTTGTGCTCACAAATAACTTTGTAGCTGGGAGACTGCTTAAATCTCATGGTCCCATGTTTCAGATTCATTTTAATAAAGTGCTCCTTCATACTAGCTGTTTTGTTTTTCGTTCGCAGGCAATGCTATACCGATGAAAATCAGTGTGTTGTGTAAACGTTTCATATTTAGAGATTGTTAAATTGGGTGCAGGAAACTTCCCTCGAGCAGTAAATTATAGAACCTCAAGCTTTCAATTGTGTAAGCGACGTAAAGAGCGCATCCAAATTTAATACGCACTTCTCTGAATCTTTGCAGAGAAACCGTATATTGTGGGAAAAAAACATTGAAATAAAATAATAACAACCAGGCAACAGAACTTTGCATTATATTTGAAACATATTTTCTTCAAACCAAAAAGAAAGATGTGTGTAAATTTAAAGGGCAGCCAAAAACACACAACTGAACTCAATTTGTATTCACTGATTTTCTGTACATGATAGAAAAGAAACACTGTAAAATAACAGAATTACTGAAAACAGAAAAGTGAATTTCACTGACATTTTACAAGCTTTCAGTAAATAATGAGGAAGAAAAATATGAAAATCACAGACTTACTTCGAAACAGAAAATGGAACTTCATAAAAATTTCACAGGGATTTTCGGTAGTATTAAAAAAGTAACATAGCAAAATAACCAATAAACTGAAAAACGGAAAACAGAACTGCACAGACATTTTCTGGCCGGACAGCTGCCAGAAAATGTCTGTTTTTTTCGATATTTTTTTTTACAATGTAGTTGTTGCGTAGTGTTATTGCGTAGTTCTAGTGACTGTCCAGTATGGTCGTAGCACATCGCTGCTGAGTGGGGCAACACACAGTAGGGCAACAGCTGTGCACGCCTGGTCCTTCTGTGAGGCTCAGGATCGCACTCGACGCGGTGTGCGGTGGTGGATTCTCCTGGACTTTACTCCTATGTGTGTTCCGGCCGCCAACGTGCGTCGGTGGGCGGCCGGTGTTCGATCTCCGTTCGGGCTCTTTTGTCCGGGTGTCCGTCGGCTGGCGGGCGCCTCAATATGGTGAGCCAGCCACCTACAAAGGCTCTTGCCTTTGACGTCGTAGTCCCTGATGGCACTAGTCCTGAGGATCTCTTCGATGCGACAGCCTCTGTAGTTGCATTGGGCGGAGTTTACTGTGTCCAGCACCCCGGTGGACGCATTTACCAAGTAGCCGTGAAGAGTAAAGCCGCCATGGCTGCAACCGTTGATGCGCCCTGCTTCATAATCGGCAAAGAACGTGTCGCCATCGTCCCCCTGAGCCTTCAGGTAACTGTTCTTTTTCTGCGCTCCCGCGTTCCGAGTGATGTCCTTGCCAAGGCTCTTTTCCCATATGGCAAGGTGCTGCACATAAGTAGCGGCATCATGGGGTCGCGTCCCACTGTCACCACCGGGACGCGGTACGTCCGAATTGAAATGAAGCCAGATTCGGCCGTTGCTTAACTACATCAAGGTCGCGGGCCACCGCGTGACATGCGATTACAAAGGCATGCAGCATGTTTGTCGGCGTCGTGTGTCGACTGCACACTTCAGAGCACAGTGCACGGCTCCGTTCTGCGCCTGCTGCTGGGTCTTCGGCACCGAGAGCAAGATTGTGTGCAGCCGTGTCTACGTTGTGGTGATCCACACGCTACCGTGGCATGCGCGATCACGCCCTTGTAATCGTAGGCTGCGACCCGACCTGCAGCTCCGCCTGCCGCACAGGCATCCGTTGAAGCCACCAAGGAGCCCGGCGTTTCCGACACCGACGCTGTTACGGGTCGTTCCTCTGCGTCTCAGAGTATCTGGGTGGAAGAACAGGTGCCTGCGGCTGATGCGTCCTGTGATGCACCAATCAAGCCCACAGTAAATGTGCCTGCTCTGTAAGCCTCAAGCTCTCCAAGTGTACCTGCCGCTACTGAGGCCGAGAGCATTGTGCCCCTGAAAGTCTCTGATGCTGAGGACAAGCCGCTCTCAGAGCCCGCGCGGCAGCCAGCAGGCAGCGTTGCGCCTTTGAGTAACAACGCCAACATATCTGAGGCCGGTGGTGACGAGAGCAGCCTGGGCAGGAGCCAAGGCCATCTCCTGACGCGGAACCTGTGCAGTCGCCGTCCTCTTCTATATCGAGGATTAGCGCGAGCACTTCTAGCACCCTGTCTTCAGATGTTGAGATGGTCGCTTCGAGTTAGAGCTTAAAGCATCCACATGCGTCGACAACGGACTCGGACATTTCTGCTAGTCGACCAAGGAGGCCTCGTTTCTCCTCTGGTCCGACCGTACGAAAAAAGTGATGTGGTTTGGCGCCGTTAGCAGCGCGATTTGTATTGCCTAAACATCATGACTGCTCGTTTTATTTTTAATTTCCAAAATGACTATTGTTAACATCATCACTCTTAACGTGCAGGGGTTCCGCAATGTTACGAAGCAGGCCGCGGTGGAGCTTTCGCTCGTTCATCGGGCTGCGATATTCTCTGCATGCAAGAATCCTATTTTTTTCTCCTCAGTGATGTGTTGGAATTTAAGCGTGGGTTTGGCATCGATGCTTTCTTTTCGTACGTCAGCACGCGTTCTAGCGGCGTTGGCGTTCTTGTTTTGACCCGCGTACTCCTGCGAGACCATCATGTTACGTATAAGATGCGCTTTGACGCGTGCTGGCGTTCGACTGCACGTTTATCATAGTGCGCCTGAGATTTGTTTGCACCTGCGCATTCTAATTTGGTAAAATCATTCTTTAAATATATAGATGTGTATTTTCTTGGAGGACGTAACGTTGTGATATTGGGTGATTTCAAATGCGTGATCGATACGGTCGCTGATGTGCATGCCCCGGTAGGGGCAGGCCAGGCTGGAATGCGCGCGAGTTGAGCCGCCTAGGCAGCCATTTTATCCTCACAGGCTTCTTGTGAGCTCTTAGAACGTGGAATTGCAGACACCGACCACAACATAGAAAAGAATACACAAAAGACGTTTCGGATGCCATACGGGAGACTTGTTCACAGTAAAAAACGAGAAGCGAGTCTCCTCAGACACGTATTACATGTGCGATACCTTTGCAGTGGTGTGCGCAGATGCGCATTTTAGGCGTGACCTACGACTGTGTTGGAATGTGGGATGGTATGGGCTCTTCGGTCGTAGAGGGCATTACAGCCCGTGTGCGGAGGGCGCAGACAGTTCACCTGCCTCTGCTTGAGAGGCGCTACCTGGTTCATTCGCACATGCTGGGTGCCTTCTGGTACCTTTTCCACGTTCTTAAAGCACCCTTCTGCCTCACAAGGTGGGTACAGACTACAGTTTTTCCTTTTTTTTTTTTTGGCCAGGCGGAACCGAGCTTGTGGCTAGTGATGTTCTTGGAGAACCACGGGAAAGAGGTGGTTTTGCCTTTCCAACTTTGTCCATCACGTCCTCGCAGTTAGCTTTGAAGTGCCTTTTGCGTATCCTGCTGAGGGACGGGCCTCCGGCGCGTTTCACCTGCTTGCTGAAAATTTTAACTGAATTTTTAAAACTTCCCAAACTCAAAAGCACCACATACAAGCACTTCTCCTTTCTCTGTATTATTTAAACTACCGACATGTGAAACATACAGGTGCAATGATCAAGCCTGGCTGAAGAACATTTCATGTCCAGGGCATTTGTTGTCACAGACACCAGCCACAAAGTAAAGGCTGTAGAAACCGGGCCAGTTGTTTACGCAATCCGCAGATTGATCGTTGCAGGCGACGGAAATAAGCCCAGAAATGAAAGTGGGCAAGCGGCAGCTGTAGAGGTAGGTAAAGAAAGGAGAAATAGAAACCGCTTCTCTTCCCGTATCCCTCGTCATTATATCGGCATAGTTGAGGGATTTCGGCGTTCTTTTACCTTGTGTGCATTTAGCGGAGCAGTACTCCTCTTAGGGCTCTTGCTGTGCAATTATGTTGACTCACGTCGTTTTCGCGCCGTGTCTCATAATCAACTTGAACAAACTGCCACATCTACTACCTTTACTTCCGAACTCTCTGCACCGCTAATAACCGTTTATTTCACTTGAATTTCCCTAAAGTGTCGAGGAGGACGACGATATGATGTCCTGTTAACAGAGAAAGGATGTCCGCAATGTCAGCTGTGCAGTGCATTGCCACAAAGCTGTGCATTGCCGCACAGTTATCCTCCTTCGCAGAATATACCTTGAAAGATGCAGACTCTCTATTGCCCTACACTGTTCATGTCGATACGTTTCATGCTAAACGGTTGGCAGAAAATTTTGAGGAATTCAGTGACAATTCCGCAATCAAGAAGGCGGGCTTCTCTTCTCAAAAGCGTGAGGGGGCTCAGAAAACGTGGTGGCCGCCCTGGCACCAGCTGGAACAGCCACTGCTGAATTTTCGGCGAAGCTCATAGAACGCGATTTCTGCAGCTCTGGATGAAACTTCGCATTGGGGTGTCTTCTACTCTTAAATTTGCATGAAAATGTAAAGAAGTTGTGTTCAGACTCCATCTGCTCTGCGCAGCTGTGTACCTAGAGCCTCGATAACACGTCAAGTTGTAATTCTTGACGCTCTGTAATTGTCTCCCTAAGTTCCTAGGCAGGGCAATGGCATAACCATATCGAATGCTGCTAAGGTTGTTTTTAGAGGCGAAAGCCTTTAATGTCTCATAACCCCGGTCGAGATCCTGTCCGTCTGTTACATTGCCAACCAGAAGTCACGACAAAAGAAGTGACGTCATACCGCCCGTCTGTTCATTGTGCTCAACTCATTAAGAAACAAATATTTGTGCACGATTGGATTCGAACCACCATCCTTACGTTCAGCAGCCGAGCGTGCTAACCACTACGCTACTTCTTGCCAACGCATATGTATTTCTCCTTGTTTAGAATGCTGGATAGTGTTTGCGGAAAGGCATCGAATCAGACGGATGCCTAACAAGCGCCCTCCAGTGTCTCCATCATTTAAGATTCACAGACATTGTGTACTTATTAACACCTTAACCACACATCAGTGACAAGCAGCAACACCGCACTAAAGTCTTTCACCTCACCGCACTTTAGGTCAACAATTTTCCCCCATTATTTTTTTCACCATTACTTTAATCCCAAAATTTTCACACTCCAACAATCCTGAATACGTCTGGTGAGCAGGCAATTAATAGCAGCTGCCAAATTGCGTCACCCCGGTTGTCACCGCTCCTGATTCGTATTTTATAACTTTTCCTCGGCAATGACCGCTCTTCGCATTCCTTGTGGATACATACAGATACAGGGAGAAATAACTTTGTTGCGACGCGGATAGATTCTAGTAGCTTTACAAATATCTCCTTCACGCCCCGACTACGCAATGCTCGCGTTATTACTGATGTTACCATCGAATAAAATGCTCTTAAGCATGGATTGCTGATAGCTCCTATTCTCAACAAATTAAGCCGAACGTCCCCCGGGAAACAGAGTGAACCTGAAGCAGGACATGAAGAACTTACTCGAAACACGTCGAAACTCTCCTTTAGTATAGTATCCCCCCCCCCCAAAAAAAATTCCCAGGCGTTGACGCTCCGCTGAGTAACGCGCTAAGCTTATGCAAAGCTGTTGCCGTACTTCTGCTTGTCTTGCTAATGGCGAAGACTTACAGTAAAGTCTGAGACCTACAGATTTTATGGCCCCTTGGGCTACCTCAACAAAATCAGCAAGGACAAAGCCAAAGTCAGCCACCGTCACTGGCGACCTGATTATCTGCGACTACAGCACAATCACGTGGCCAATAATAACTGACTGGTTCATGTGGCTGGCCGCGTGATGTGGCGTTAAGAATCCGCCGGGGAGGACTCCGCATAAGAGCGTTCGAAACCCACGAGCGATTAAACCCCCTGCGTATGCAGTGTGGAAGTCAGTTTCTGCGGTACGTCACCCACTGTCCCTCTCCTCTGATATCTACAGGAATCTCTATGTATACGTCTGGCAGGCACGTATCCAAAAGGTGGCACGAGGGTACAAACCCCCCTCTCCCCCCCACACTCCTCCAGCTCTCTTAAAAGTTTCTCTATACCGCCGCTCCCCCCCCCCCCTCGGTACAAAAAGATTGTCTTGGGCCCCTCCCCTCAAAATTTCTGGCTACTTGCCTTATCTCTGGTGTCCTGGCTGCTTTAGTTTCGACCACACGGAAGCAATTTCCAGCTTTTTCAATGTCCCAACTCCTTGTACCTTTTTACGCTATTTCATCTTAAATGTAAATATATTTGCGTATCTTGTGTAGACATTATTAAATATCGTTAATAAAATCCTCGTTTATTGGAAGGCCTGCTAAACGCGCGATGAGGTTTCCGAAAAATCTGAAATTGTGTGTAAATACGTAACCCGCTCGCGTTTGGTGTAATATTGCCACTGATGAGATGGAACGCTGGCGTATCTTCCTTTTCACTGTTTACAAACACGCGCCTCTGGCGCTCATTGGCTGCTCCCACTAAACTTCCGGCGAAGAACTTCCGGCAGTGTTTTTCAGGCGGCGCGATACGGAGACCCCGACTATCCGTGCGTGTTTTGAGGCTGTGCTTACGTTCATTGTGCGTCGCTTGTACAAAAATAATGTCAAGTGATTATTTTAAGAAGCTGGACACCGAGGCGCAAGTGCGGTACCGCGCGAAACTTTCGTTCAGAGGCGAGGAGCTGCCTGACGCTCTCGACGACGACGTTGTCCGGTTCGCCTTTACATCGGGCCCACGAAATCTGCCGCCTATGACAGCAGCAGATATTTATTTGTATCTTGTGGAAGGCGTGTGTTTTTACACGAACGAACAGTTTAAGTCTTACAAACTTGAAGATGCGTACAACGCATTCATATGCGGGAAGGTGAAGCAAGTTAAATCTTTCTAGGCGGGAGCGCACGGAGACGGCGTTGTTGTTATTGCGGCGACTGTGGAAGCCAGTCAAACGCTTTCGAAGTCTTACAAGGCGTGGTGCATCGTGAAGGAGGATGGAACCGTCGAAAGTGCGCATTGCACTTGCATGGCCGGGTAAGTAGGCGAATCATAATAAGAGCTACAATGCCATGAGCCTTTACCTTGCCTTATTTTTCATTTTTATGAATCAAACCACAAAGAATGGAGGCTTTCCCGTTTTCGAAAATTCTATACTAGTTGCGTTACAGCGCAGAAAAGCGCTACTGTTCGCCTAACTATGCGCGTGTAATGAAATGTTTGCCATACTACCGTAATTCGTCATTGTAAACTTTGTTTCCTGTGCTAACAGCCGCCCGAGCGCGGCTTTATCGCTTTGCTCGCCGCATGCAGATTTGTCCACAATTATCTCGTTTTGTTTGTGACACGCTGCCGCATCTGGGCTGTTCTAGATTGTACTTGTCATTTGTAACATGTTATCTGTAACTTTTCATGCTGTCTTTAAATTCAACTCGGCCCAGTGCTGTCAGTAGTCTATTTCGAGGATCGCCGGGAGCGCTTGTGATCACCGACGCATATTATTCATTCGTGGGGCGCAACTCAGCCCAATAATCCGTTTGTTCAGGCAGCTGTTATTGGTCTCCATGCAAGTCTGCTTTATTAAAGCCACTACTTTGCGACAATATTCATGTCATAGTTAGCCAGATCATTTGTCGATGCTTGACTGCATGATGTTGCATTCATCCTAATCGAGTTGCCTTGTGGATGACAAAAGTCGTCAAATCTCACCCTCCAGCATTCTTTCGTACAAGGCGTTTAAACTTTTTCAAGGGCCACACTTCTCACCAATAATTACAGTTGTTTGTGAACTTTTTATTTCTCATGTTTCCTACTTATTTTTCAGCCTTGGGGAATGCTGCACACACGTGGCTGCACTCTTGTTTAGAGTTGAGGCAACTGCGCAGTATGGCCTGAATGACCCGTCCCCAACTGATGCTGCATGTAAATGGATTGAGGCATCAAAGGGAAGCACAGTAAGTCTTTGTTTTCATTCTGCCATGAACAGAGTTGTGAGCAAAATTGTAATTGACACTGAACTTTCCACAGGCAGCACCAGTCTCGGAGATTGAATTTTTTAAGCCCAAAATAGGCCGTGCACTACCCCAAGTCAGCGAGGCACCAGACTACTCAGTACCAGTGCTCACGGATGAGCAAGTGTCAAGGTTTCTTCATCAAGTGACGGTAAGGACTTCTCATTAAATAAATTTTGATACATACGTAGAGAAAGGACACACACAAAAAATGCTCACTGTTTGTGCAACTGTAAAGAACCAGATCCACTGACATTGCAAATAGGGCACTAATTCCAATACTGTTTTTTCAGGAAATTGCACCAAACACTTTGATCCTGACTTCAATCTCTGACAGCGAGGACACAGATTCTGCCCCTGAGACAGCTGCCCTGGAACCTGTACGATGGGCAGATGCAAGCAACTCTCTGCGAAACCGCCCCTTGCTGAAATATACCAAGACCTCGACATAGACGAGGGAAAAAAAGTGGAACTGACAGCTGCATGCTGTAGTGAAATTGAGGAAGCCACTCGAGGCCAAGCAAGGTCACCAAGATGGTTACAAGAACGTCGAGGGAGGATCACTGCCTCTGTAATGCACCGTGTCGCAGCATGCAGCACAGGTGCAGCAGGCCTTGTTGCGGAGATTATGGGATACGTGAAGACGCCTCAAGTTTCCAACCTGCGGTGGGGCTCCGAAACAGAGAAGAAAGCTGTGCAGGCATTTATAGAAACGGAGTCTCAAAAACATGTGGACTTCAGTCTTCGAGACTGTGGTCTTTTTATTGCAAGGAGCATGCCTTTTATTGGAGCATCTCCAGATGCACTAGTGTCTTGTTCATGCTGTCCAAAATCAGTACTAGAAGTGAAATGCCCTGCAGCTATGAAAGATGCTTCACTGACGAAGGGCTTAACTAAACTGGCATATCTGAATGAAGACTTGCAGCTCAAGCATAACCATGCCTATTACACACAAATTCAGGCTCAAATGGCTGTAACTGGGCTGTGTCAGGCATATTTTGTGGTATTTACAAGTTCCTCTCTAACAAAAGAAATCATAAGCTTTGACGAGACATTTTGGGCAGCTACTAAACTCAAGGCAGCAAACTTTTTTTTCACCCACATATTCCCGGAACTACAGTCAATGCACATCTTCAGTCAAATCGAACGTGCAAAGAAGACATGTCACTGCTGAGGCACCAAGTTGGGCCACATTGTGGAATGCTCACTCTGTGAGGCAACGTTTCACCTCAAGTGTGTAAAACTTAGACGCACACCTCGACAATGGATTTGCACTGCATGTCAACATAATGGGCAGACTGCTGATGAGTAAGGACAAGGCCAGAGGAGCTAGTGCTGCTGCTTTTCACATTCCCTCTTTGAAGTGTACCGGGTCTGTTCGCTTTACTGAAGTCGTGTCCTCCACAACAGCTGAAAGCGTTGCCATTCAGGCAGCTCTCAAGAAGCTAGGGTCTTGTACGGCTCAACCTGTTGTTATCCTGTCGGAATAAAAATCTGCCCTTCAAAGGTTAGAGTGTGGGTTCCCTACTGATGCTTTGTGTCTTAGCGGTCTAAGTTTGTTGCATAATCTGAGCAGCAGAGGCTTCTCTATACGCTTCCAATGTCCAATGGGTGGCCTCGCATACAGGTCGCGCTCGCGCCAGATTATGTAATTTAGTTACTGTAGGTGCCGCTACGGTGGAGCAATTGTAGGCAGAAACCTCAAGGCTAACCGTGTAGCTTACAGCATCTCAACTTAAGCACAAGCTTTTTTTTTTTTGCTGAACACTCCAAGTGTTATATTTTATCACATTCGAAAGGCAGATAAACACTGCTTGTTTGACAAAATATGTTCACTTCAAGGACTAATGTCGGATGCATTTGTCGGATGTGCAAACTCAAATATAATAGATTTTAAATACAGTACGCCTTCACGTCCCAAGCAGGGAACATATAAAAAAACTGATACAGAAGCAAACAGCAAGTAAAAATTTGAACACCTGCTCTGAGGACAGAATAACTATACAAGCAGAAAACAAAAAGCCCAATTCTCAACATGTGAGAACAAGAAACAGGAAATACTTAAAAACTGAGCCAAACAATATGCAGTAATTGACTGCAGAGAGTGCAAGAAAATAGAATAAACAAATGTGAAAAGATCAATGTGGGCAACATCAACAACATGAATTATTGTGTACACACAGTGCAGACACATTGGATGTAGTAGAAAAGATAAATACATGCAATGAAAAGCATGGTCACACACACATGAGCACTTGCTGTTCTATCACAGTGTGTGTACTCGTAGTGCAGACACACTGGAAGTAGTCGAAAACATAAGTACACACTATGAAACTATATGCAATGATTGTCAGCATGGTCACACACACATGAGCATTTGCTGTTCCATCACAGCATGTCTGTATTCATGTTTTCTCACAGCACCGCACTTTCGTGGAAGAGAGTTATGAAGCACTTCTGCGCTGAGAATTCTGAATGATAGGGGTTTGCAGATTAACTAAAGCAGAGCACACCACCACCACTTTATCTATGGTTGCGAGGTTCTTGTCGCCAGTCCTCTTCACGAAGTTCAAAGGCAGCACAGTCTGGAAAATTCTGAAAACTTTCAATCTTCGTATCGCCCTTTCAACATGGATGCGCACGCTAGAGACTTTCCTAGACGTTGTGACCTCAGCACCAGGTAGCTGGGCACGATTCTTAGTCAGTGATGGCATGAGAAGTGTTGCACCTCGTGCAGCAAACATCTCACCGCATCTAAATCCTCGGTCAACAAGAAAAACATCCCCTTCCTTGACCTTGTCTAGGAGACCACTGCGTAGAGTAATCTCCTTGTCAGGCGTCCTGCCTCCCCATGCTTTTGATACGAAAGTTATTGCTCCTGAAGGTGATATTACAACTAGTATTTTTACTGTATTATGGTGTTTGTAATGAGAATATGTCTGGCTCCTTGCTGTCATTAATATCGGCCTTTGTATGAATACTTCGGTACAATCAATGATGCCAGTTACACCATCAAAAAAAGGGTCCTGAAACGCCGCTGGCCGATTAGCTTGAAGTGTCTGTCGGGAAGGCCAGATTATCCACTTTGTCATGTTTGCAGCAAGAACATCAAGCCAAGCATGAAAAATTGAACTGACAGTGCCATTTGAGATGCCAAATCGGCATGACAAATCTTGGGTAAGGAGACCCAAACGAAGTCTCATGAGTACCATGATGAGTTGTGTTTCTGCATCAAGCCATGTGGCACATGACGGCTTCCATGCTGACAGCAAAAACTGCAGGAAAGCAGTGAACATGGCTGTGGACACAAACCCTGTGTAAAACTTTACTGTTTTGGCTGACTGCATTACCACTTCTTTGGTTATAATAGCATGGTTTGTATGCTTGTTTTCAAGTTCAGCAGCCTTTTGCTTAGCTGCTGAACACTCTTCCTCCAGAGAGGCCAAACGCTGCTTAAGCCTGCCATTCTCTTCAATAAGATGGGATATATTCTGCATGCTGAGATCAGTTTCTGTTTCCATGTGGCAATTCTCTACCACGGAAACGGTTGCAGTCGCAGATAGTGCAGTATCATCCGCGTCTTGTCCTGCGCCAGTCGTGTTGAGCCCACAGTCAAGCACACTTGGCCCAGGATTACATGCAGCAGGTCTGGATGCTTCCTTCAATCCATCCTTTCGAGCAGCGCGTTGGAACCTAGAAATTTTCTGGGCCACATTTCCCGAGGCACGATAAGGAAATATGGAGGGGACATAGTCGGGATGTGTGGGGTCAGATGATGGTTTACCTAAAGAAAGAAAAGAATGTTTGAAAATTAGTAGCCACATGTGCACTCCCAAATGCAAAAAAAAACAAAAAAAACTGGCTGAAATGCACCAAAGCAATATTGCCCAGGACTTCTCTAGGAAAAGGAAGAAACACTAAGGGTTCCTTGGTATGATTACATACTTTACGTTCGGCATTTGTAAGTAAGAAACTGCACAAAAATACTGAATCAAGCGAGTTGTAAGCATTTCACTCTTTTTACCAGCACTTGCAGGCGATCGAATGAATTTCTCCAGCCGCTGAGAATAGTAGAACAAAAAGTGCATCGAATGATACTCCAGCGTTTTTGGATTTCGTCCCTGTAGAAAAGCTGATGCAGCGAACGGGATCGAACACACGACCAGAAGGTTAGCAACAGACGCCTGAGCAATCGCGCCAGATATGCGCATAAAAGAACACCAACCGAGTTAGGCATTACAACAATAAGATGCTTGGGCCCGCATCGCAGCAAAAACTGCCGCTCATAAACTAAGCATCAACTAAGCGCTCGATTACTAAGCTGGGATACCTGGGTTCGATCCCGGCCATAGCGGCAGAGTTTTGATTGACGCGACACGCGTCTAGAAAGCGACCGTGTGCTGTGCAAATTCAGTACACATTCAAAACCCACAGGAGGTCTAAATTATTCTGGAGCACTCAACTACGCCGTTTATCATAGGCTGAGTTACTTCGGGACTTTAAATGCCCGTAAATCACACACACTCGCATTGCTGCATGATCGAAACTGCACTGCAAGCGTCACAAGCTGGCTAATTGCCCTGCAAATGGCTAAACGACGCCTTGCACGCACAACTAACCGCAAACCAGTGTTTCCTTACTTCACAGTGCAATTTTTACTGCTAGAGATGCAGCCGCTGATTAGGCGAATGCGGTCGCGACGATTGCCAACCCGCAACGTTCAATCCAGTCAACGTTCAATCTCAAAGCGCACATAAGACGTGCAGGAATTAGCTGCGGCACAAGCAGACATCATAAATCTGTTCTCACCTTGAACGAAATGAGCAGAACAAACATGGGAGCTTTTCGTAGGCATCCATCGGTCCCGCCGAACTGCTGCTATCCAAGCGTTTCTACGCTCGGCGTCTGCCGGAAACCTGAAAGTGCGCACCTGCGACAGGAGGTTGGTTCCAGGTCGCAAGCTGCAACCTGGCACACAACAGCACGGTCCACGTCGTGATGGGGTCACGGAAGATGTTTTTCCACCCGAAAACATATTGCAACAGGGTGACCGCGCCGTACTTTGGCCGTGCTACAAACAAAAAAGAAAAACTCGCCTCGACCCTGCGGCTCGCTCGCTCGCTTCGCGGGGAGACCGGAAGTTTCCTGGGTGTCCATCCAGTTTGCGGCGCTGTGGCTCCCCCTGGCGGCTATGAGCCCGTGAAAAGGCGTATAAATAGTCAGTTTGCGTTAATTGCTCCTAGCTGTCTCAAATTTTCGTTCTTACTCCACGATGCTTAGTTTATCTAGAGCTTATTGGTGTATTCCAAATCTTTTTAACACCGATGTTTCGCAGAATTTATGCATAAGGTTAATTATGCTGATACTCAGAAACTGCACTGATGCAAAGACCCTCAGAAATTCAACGCATTACCAACACTTGGCCGTACTCAAAGTATCCTTCTGGTGTGGATCTTGCTGTTTTGCTGTTTCAGCCTTTAATTCCTGTTTAACATTTATATTTCATAGCCGGGATACATGTCTTATCCGGACACGACTGTTTTCGAAAGCTGTTTTTGCACGAAGGCAGGTCGCAAGTCACTACTAAACTAAAAAAATAAAGAAGAAAACGCTGTTAAAGTTTAAAATATGCGAACAAAAAGTAAGACAAAACATTTTTAATTTACTTGAATGTGCGAAACTCGTTCTTAAATATCTCGTGCCGCTTGCCGCGGACAGTACACTCTACTGAGTCAAGTCAAACGTCTCGCCTAAAAATAATTTTGCCTTTTTTTAGTTTGCACAAATACGTCGCAGAGAATCTGGAAACAGCATCCACAGGTTTGATTAGAAAAATCATACGCATTAATTCTATTCCGTTCCTAAACCCGTTTGAACCGATTCGAACCGGAACGGAATTGCGTTGCGGAGCCGAACCAGAATAGAACCCGAAAAAATTCCGGTTCGGCACCGTGCTTCAGACCGTTCAAGGTTTGGTCACAGATAAGCCAGCTGCGACGTGTCACGGTTTGCAGGTGGCAAAGTGGAGAGAAGGAGACCTCCCACTCCACATTCACTGTATGTGCGGTCGTGTATGGCAGCCCGCAACGGGGTTCTCACGCTATCGCATTCTTACGGGTGTTGGTAATTAGGCGTCCTCCAAGTTTCTTTTCTTTCAGGTCATACCGGGGTCAGCACGGCGACAAAGGCACATCACTTCTACATCGCATCTCTGGAACATTGGACACGGCTGTAGTAGCAGTTCGGCTATCTCCTTACGCATGATGCTCGTACGCGTTTGCAGAAGTTCCCTCTTGAAGCTTTCCCAGGCTTCCAGAGGAACTTCACGGCTCTGAAACCACGTGCGGCCTGGTCTTTCTAGTGAGAAGAAAACGTTCCTGATCTTCGTGTCGTTGTCTCGTGCGACTTGAGCGCAGCCACGTGACCGAACAGGTCAAGCCATTCTCCCGAGTCTTCTGCAGGAGGCCATGAAAGACCGGCGGCTCGCGAGGCTTGTGGAAAGCAACAGACGTTGCAGTTCGTTGAGGGCCAGGTAAACAAGAGCACAGAGAACACAGGAAAAACACGTCTTCTCTGTGTCTTAGTTTCCTTGCCGCTGTTCATACCTGGCATGTCCTGTTGCTGGTAGCACTGTATAAAAATCCAAAGAGAAGAATAATTTACAAGTGCACCGTCAACGACTGAAGATATTCCGAAGCGCTTAATACAAGTTTTGACAATTTTACGAACAGGCTTACTATTGCACTGCTATTGTCTTCCATGTTTGCCGTATAAACCCATGTCGTATAGTTCAGAGTCGGCAATCGAGTTTTGGCTGTCAAGTTTCAAGCAGTAGGCGATATGATCTCAGGCCATTATGTCTGCCAGAACGCTGGTATCAGAACGCTGCCTTCACGTCTGTTCAGTTTTTTGGTAATTTGTGCTATAATCAGGCAGGCGCCGCTCCCTTTTTTCCACGGCGATGGAAGTGGAGGCTGCTGGGCTTCTATTGGAACCCGGTGGGTCGGCAGCAGCCGCCCAGAGGAAGCGCCTGCACCGCCAGAGTGACTCGAGCAGCCAGGGCACTGTTGTGTACTCGGTGCCAAGTGAAGACTCCTCGTCCTCGGCCTACGACGGTTTCATACCGGTTGTTGGCAAGAAGGCCAAGCGCAGACTGCGTAGACAAGCCGAATCTTCCTCATCGAGCACGTCAACGGTGTCCTCATCAAGAACGCCAACGATCATCACGGCGCGAAGTTCCTCAGCGCATACAGCCTTGTTTGTGCCGTTGAACTCAACGGACAACTTGAACCTACTGAACAGGCAAGCCATCTCTATTTATCTGGAGAGCCTTGTACAGGGAGGCATAAAAGATATCAGAATCAACCCGTTCAAAAACGTCATTGCCATTGATGTGGTGGAGCGAAGTTCACTAGAGAATTTAACCGCAATCACAAAACTCGGCAACATCAGTGTACGCCCCTTATTCTCCAGGACAGTGGCACTACGGCTGGCGTAATCTACAACGTCGATATCGCCATCTGTGATGCAGATTTACCCATGTTGATCAAGCCGGCAACCAACGGCATTTCCATCATTTAAGTTCAGCGGACAGGCAGATCTCCATGCATCAAGCTGACCTTCAATGGTGACTGCACACCATCGTACGTGAAGGTTGGGCACTTTCGTCATCCAGTTCGACCTTTTGTGCCTAAGCCACTTCAATGCAGGAAGTGCATGAGGATCGGCCCCGTGAGCGGCGTCTGCATCAACTCCATCGTTTGCCCGCGATGCTCCGAGTCACACAGCGGTGATGTTTGCCGCGCGACTACCTTGAAGTGCGCCAACTGCCACGGCCCTCATGACTCTTCCTCGAAAGACTGCCCCCGTCTAAAGACCGAGTGGGCGGTACTGAAGCAAATGGTGCGAGACCATTCTACGCACAAACAAGCCGCCGTAAAGGTGCGACGACGTCATTCGCGCCGCCGAAGGTCGTCAATGAAAGCAGTAACATTTGACAATAATGCCCCAAACCCAACTGCAGCTTGTCCGCCTTCACCAAAAACCGTACCAAATCAAGGGCGCCCGGCGCTTGGTGAGGCTGGACCTGCTGCCTCATATGCAACTTGGCCACCACAGCCAAAGCCTTCTACGCCTACTGCGACCGGGATGTTGGCGCACTCAGGGCAGTGTGCAGCGCCTACGACTGATCCAGCCAACAGGCACGATTAAGGCCATGGCCCAAATATGCAAGTGATTGCAATGCTCACGACACTAATGAATGCCATGCGTGCTCTGCCTTCCAGCCTGCACACGCCAGCAGCACATAGCGCACCTCAAGTGCTGGACGCGCTACATCCAGTTCTTGCGGCTCTACAGTAGACGGCATCATGACTCCTTCGGACCTGTCTTTTCAAAAGAAAGTCAAGCAAGCTTTCATTTTCCAGTGGAATGCTCGTGGGCTCCAGTCCCGGATTTCCGATTTACGGCACTACGTCTACGAGAATCACTTCCCCATTCTTGTGATTTGTGAACCGAAGACCCTGGGAATTTTGCGAATATCCGGTTGCGAGGCATTTTCATCACCCACGTGCAACAGATCCAGCAAAGTCATCGTCCACATTCGACGTGAACTTACATATGTGCAACATTCAGTTCCTCCGAACGAAGACAATCAGTACGTTTGCCTGACAGTGAAGAGCCGTGACCTGACGTTTACGTTACTGGCGGTGTACTTGGCGCCATCAAGTCGTTTCGACGCCACAAGGTTGAGTGGTTTGATGGCAGCTACACCTGCTCCGTGGGTTATTATGGGTGACTTCAATGCTCATCACACCATGTGGGGAGGCGTTAGGATGGACGTTAGGGGAAGACAGCTTGTGTCCTTCGCCTCTGACCATGACCTCCAGTGCCTGAATGACGGAAGCCCGACCTATATACGAGGGGTCACTTATAGCAGCTGCTTGGACTTGACTTTCGTTTCAAAATGCCTTAACAACAGCGTCTGGTGGTTTTCGGATTTAGAAACCCATGGCAGCGACCATATCCCAACCTATCTGATTATTACCGGCCATTCCACATTTTCCCCAGCCACGTGTAGGCAGCGCATTGACTGGACAGTTTTTAAATTATTTATGGAGACTGCTTGCGCAGAGGGCTTCTCTACCGGTCTTGAACAAAATATTAAGGAGGCCATGGAACACGCCACCTGCCCCTTTAACCCTGTCGCTAACTACACCGATTTTGACTTCGAATTGCAGCGACTGCGATCACAACGGCGCAGGGCAGAGCGCAGATACCGACGCACCAAGTCGCGCCTAGACCTAAGAGATGCTAGGCGCATACAGAAGAAGATTCAGCGCAGAATTCAGGCACTGCAAACACAACGGTGGAGGACATTTTGCCAAACACTTGATCCACGGAAGCCTTTGTCACGCGTTTGGAGTGTAATTCGGGGTCTTCGCACGTACCCTCAACAGAGCTACCCGTTCAAATCCGTAGCGCTCCACCAAATGCGCAGTGTGGTTGAGGTAGCTGAAGATTTCTGCGCAAGAATAACAGGCCCTCCGAATCCAGGCGCAACGCGGCACTGCAACAATGTTCCACCCTCACGGGATTCTCGGATGGATGCACTATTCTCCATGGAAGAACTTGATGCTGCGCTGGCTTGTTGTAGAAGGTCATCATCACCAGGGCCCGATGGTGTGACGTACTCCGCACTTGCCAACCTTGGCCAAGAAGCTCGACGGGATCTTTTGGGCACTTATAACAAGTCATGGACTGCTGGCATAGTTCCTCATGATTGGAAGACCAGTCGTCTGGTTCCACTTCTTAAGCCGGGGAAATCACCGCTCGACCTTTCATCATGCCGTCCAATTGCACTCGCCAGCTGCGTCGACAAAGTCATGGAAAGAATGCTGCTCACACGCGTGGAATGGTACTTGGAGCGGTATCAGATTTACCCAACCTTCATGTCTGGGTTCCGACGGGGCCGCTCTTCTATCGACAACGTGGTTGACCTTATAACGTCAGTGCACCACAGCAAAAGTTTGAAAAGATTGACCGTGGCATTGTTTTTGGATATCAAGGGCACGTACGACAACGTAACGCATCAGGCCATTTTGGACGCAATGGAAGCTGCTGAGATCGGAGGCCGCACGTTCAGCTGGATACGCAGCTATTTATCGAGAGATCGTTTTTGTCCTGACTGCGGACGGACCAACGTCCTTACACCGAAATTCGCTCGGAGTCCCTCAGGGTGGAGTGCTGAGCCCAGTTCTCTTCAACCTTGCTCTTATCGGCCTGGTCGACATATTGCCACAATCTGCTCAGATCTCGGTATATGCAGACGACAGCTGTATTTGGGCATAGGGGTGACCCGTCCTTAAGTTCGTGCAAGACTTCAAAAAGCGGCATCGATATGGACATCTTATCTTCGCTTGCAGGGCCTGAACATTTCGACGGAAAAGTGTTCACTTGTGGCGTTCACACGCAAAATAATGTCACGTTACACCATTCGCATCAATGGCGAAGCCATTCCCTATGAGAGAAGCCACAGATTCCTTGGTGTTGTCATCGACAGGAACCTCTCGTGGAGTCCACATATCTACGACATGAGAAAGAGACTAATTTCGATTGTCCACGTCCTCTCCTTCCCCGGGGGAAAGTCCTGGGGCGCATCAGTGCGCTCGATGCTACAACTGTACCGTTCCCTATTTCTGGGCTACATGCGGTACAGTCTTCCGATATTCAGTTCCATTAGAAAAACAAATATCAAGGTTCTTCAAAGTGTGCAAGCGCAAGCTCTCCGTATCTGTCTTGGACTGCCTAAATGTGCATCAACAGCAGCAACTGTTCTTGTTGCCTGGGAACATCCTGTTACTACATACATTGCTGCTGACACCATGAGAACACATATTCGGCACCTCACATGGGTTCCCTGTCATCACCTCGCAACACTCCCAATAATTAGGCCGCGTACTGCATTCGCCAAAGTCATTGAAGCCCATCGCGCATATCTTCCATCGCAGTTCACCCCTGCGTCAAGATCGAGCTCGCCCTTATGGAGTCTTCATGAACCTCGGGTTCACCTCTATATTCCTGGCATTACAAAGAAAGCTGGTGTATGACTGCCCGCTCTCAAACAACTGACATTGAATCACCTGCATTCTTACCACAGTCACCGCATACATATTTTCACAGATGGATCAGTTCACTCGACCAGTTCTGCGGGGTCGGTGGTGATACCGGCCGGATCCATCTTCATGGAAGTGAAGACGACCCATCCAACATCTTCAACTGGTGCGGAACTGGCAGCCTTACGGGCTGCTGTAGAGTTCATCAGTCAAGAACCTCCACATGACTGGACGGTTTTCACCGACTCTAAAGCAGCCCTTCAAGCCCTGCAAGCTGCGCTACGCGGCTGGTCGCAGGAGCAACTTGTTGCTGAGATCCGTCTACTGTACCACGGCACCGTTTCCAAAGGTCATGACATCATTTTTCAATGGCTGCCAGGACACTGTGGTATTAACGGTAATCACCAGGCCGATGCGGCTGCGCGTTCTGCTCACAACGACGGACTTCCAGTGAGGATCCCAATATCGAGACCTGACGCTGCGTGTGGGCTTCGCCCTTTGGCGCTGGAGCTCACAATTTCAGCGTGGAACACGGGAGAGTTTTGCAACCTCCGCCTCAAGGCACTGGACCCTGAACTGCGCCTTCGTCTTCCACGTAACTTAGAACGTCGCGATGCAACACTGTTATGCCGTTTATGGATCGGTGTTGCATTTACCAATTACTATGCTTTCCGGATGGGGAGGGCCGACAGCCCTGCCTGTGAGAGCTGTGGTTGTGAGGAGACCATCGCTCATCTTCTCTGTGAGTGCCCTGCATTTGCGAGTGCAAGACATACACTGTGTTGTGCCCTGGACCGCCTCGATCCTCGCCCATTAACAGAGCAAAAGATCCTCGGTCCGTGGCCTCAAGGCATACAAGGCACTCTTTTCCTATTTGAGAGCGACTGAATTGAGTGACAAATTGTGGCAGCGTTGTGTGTGTGTGTGTGTTATGCCTTTTTCCCTTCTCTCTTCCTCCTTTTAGTCCCCTAATCCCTCTTCCCCAGTCCAGGGTAGCCAAACGGAACCCCTTTCTGGTTAACATCCCTGCCTTTCCCTCCTCCTCTTTATCTATCTTTATCTATGTCTGACAGACGAAATATTAAAGATCCGCAAAAGCAATTCACGGGTGTTGATTAAAAAAGAAAAAGGCCGGTGTAATAATCTAAACGTGGAAACCACACGTATTTCACTTGCTATAGAGGATTTCGCACTTTTGACCACTCATGCTGGCAATCCGGGGTGCCTGGACTGTAGTTTGCTTGTGTGCAGGCCTGGTTCCTTAACACGCTGGCGCTGAGATCCCAGGTTTGCACACTGTGGTTCCACCAGCGGGTGCCCCAAACAACCGAGGATTGAACATGGAGGCTTCCATCGACCTTTTTCTGAAATTCTGAAAAGGTGAGTACCAGCCACCGTGTTACAATGAGAATATTGACCCCAAGCTTATAGGCCACACGATAACACGTACCACGCAGTTGTAGACGCTCTCTTTATGAATAGGGCTCCACCACCCAATACGGGCACCGCGTCAGACTGTCTCCCTCATGTCCGTTTCTCGATACCCACTGACATTAGCAGCACTCATGCCCTTGCTTTTTTGGATGGATGTCAAGACCGCCACTGCTTCCCTGTCCTGTGCAGGACAGCTGTATGTGCGCGAGTGTACGTGGGTTGAATTGCTGCAGGCGGATTCACACAATTGGTAGCAGCTGTCAGTTTGTTTACGCCTACCCTTTATCGCACCCTTTTTTATCTGCCACAAAACGTGGTTTATGGGGTTTAACGTCCCAAAGCGACTCAGGCTATTGGGACGCCGTAGTGGAGGGCTCCAGATAATTTCGACCGCCTGTGGTTCTTTCACGTGCAGTGGCATCGCACAGCACACGGGCCACTGGCATTTCGCCTCCATCGAAATGCTGCCACCGGGATCGAACCCGCATCTGTTAGGTCAGGAGCCGAGCACCATAACCACTGAGCCACTGCGGCGGCTGACAAAACATTTTGTGCGTTCTGCGGAATGAAAAAGCACAGCCGTCCCCATTAGGGCTGGCGAGGTGGTTTGTGCAGCAATTTTGATGTTATCAGAAGAAATTAAACTGCGAAAAAAAAACAAAGCAGAGTTCCTTTGACATAAATAGCCTTGCTCGCCGCGAGAGCATTGCAGAGCAGCATAGACGCAATGAACGACCAGTACGGAGGTGAGAATTGCTCTAATATTCGTATTGTGAGCCATCGCTTGCACAGGCGTCTTTTCTTCGGGAACAGCCGGGCACACAGCGCGTGATCCCCGGAGCCCAGGCAAGCGACGATGATGATGATGGGGATATACAGATGAAAGAGGTGAAAGTTCGCGCAAAGCGCTCAGACAAATAGTTCCCCGGCAGGAAAGCGGCCATCCTGGCCGCGGATTAAATAGAAGAGGGGCGACGGGTGTAGAGTTTCATCCGCGATACATGAACCACTTCTTGAGAGCGGCGACGGCGGTCGATGACGGGGTACGAGGGAACAACGGCGTAGTTGACCGGAGATGTTTGCTGGACGACAAAATAAGGTCCGATAAAGCGCTGGAGAAACTTTGCGCACAGTTCAGCGTGCGGACGGGTGACAGGAGGAGGACCTCATCTCCGGGTCGGAAGGAGACCGTACGGTGGTGCAGGTCATAGCGGTGTTTGCGGTCTTGCTGAGTGGCTTCGGCAAAACGCTAAGGCGCGCGTGTGCTGTGCGATGTCAGTGCACGTTAAAGATCCCCAGGTGGTCGAAATTATTCCGGAGCCCTCCACTACGGCACCTCTTCTTCCTTTCTTCTTTCACTCCCTCGTTTATCCCTTCCCTTACGGTGCGGTTCAGGTGTCCAACGACATAAGAGACAGATACTGCGCCATTTCCTTTCCACGAAAACCAATTATTATTATTATTATTATTATGAGTGGCTTCGGTGTAGACGCGGGCGAGGTGGCGACAATATGCCATCCGAGAAGCGAACTCTTCGCCCAGAGACGCAGACGGAGATGCGGGAGCAGAAAAGAAGGCGGTATCGAACAATGAGGATGGAGCACGGCCATAAACCAAGAAGAAAGGAATGGAGCCAGTGGTGCGTTGAACTGCGGAATTGTAGGCAAAGGTGACAAAGGGCAAAATGTTGTCCCAGTTCTTATGGTCAGGCCGAATGTACTTAGATATCATGTCAGACAGGGTACGGTGAAAGCGCTCGATGAGACCATTGGTTTGAGGATGGTAGCTAGAACATGTCTTGTGGACAGTGTTGGTGGCGCGGAGGACCTCTTCAAGCACATGGGACAAAAATGTCTTCCCACGGTCGCTGATCAGGACACGAGGAGCACCATGGCGCAACACTATCGCATGCAAGAAAAAGTCGGCCACTTCAGAAGTGGCACCGGAGTGAAGCGGGGCTGTTTCAGCATACCGCCTCAGGTGGTCAATGGCGGTGACAACCCAACGGTGGCCAGCTGGCGTAAGGGGAAAGGGACCAAACAAGTCGATGGCGACGGTGTCGAAAAGCACGGATGGGCAAGGAAGAGGCTGTAGGAGGCCGGCAGGAACGGATGTTGACCGCTTGCGACGCTGGCAAGACACACAGAAGGATATGTATTTGGCGACGCTAGTAGAGAGCCCAGGCCAGAAGTATCGGGTCTTGATACGGTCATACGTCTTCAGGTGACCCAAATGACCGGCAGAGGCGTCGTCGTGGTAAGCCTGCAAAACTTGAAGACGAAGGGAGCGAGGCACAACGGGAACCCACCGGTGACCCGTAGGGTGGTAGGTGTAGCGGTAGAGTGTGCCGTGCTGAAATCTGAACTGGCGAAGCTGGCGGCGCGAGTGACAGTTGGGTGCCGCTGATTGGCCTCGGAGACGATCGATGATAGTGCGGAAGTATAGATCAGCCAGATGATGGGAAGGCAAATGGACGTGGACGTCGACTGGTGCAACAAGAATGGGTACACAATCCAGAGGGAGGTCGGACGCCTGAGGTGAAGGGCAACGGGCATCGAGACCGGGCGTCAGCGTCGAGTTTTTTCTCACGGATTTGTAGGTGATAGCGAAGGTGTACTCCTAAAGACGTAGCACCCAGCGACCCAAACGGCCAGACAAGTTCTTCAGTGTCGACAGCCAACAGAGCGCGTGATGATCGGTGACAATGGTGAAGTGACGGCCGTACAAGTAGGGGCGAAATTTCTGGATTGCCCAAACAATGGCGAGACACTCTTGCTCTGTTATGGTGTAGTTACGCTCAGCTGTAGTAAGAGAACGGCTGGCGTACGCTACAACATGCTCTTGGTTGGCATCGTTGCGTTGTAAGAGAACAGCGCCAAGGCCTTGTCCACTGGCGTCGGTATGGAGAATGGTGGGGGCTGCCTCATCAAAATGGCGAAGCACAGGCGTTGAAGTGAGCGTCTGCTTGAGGGCTTGGAAGGCCTCCTCGCATTCAGTGGACCACAGATAAAGCGTCTCAGAAGTCAATAGTTTATGGAGAGGACGCTATGGATGCAAAATTACGTATGAAACGACGGAAGTAGGACGCTAAGCCCAGGAAGCTGCGAAGCTCTTTCAGGCGCTGGGGGCGAGGAAAACTGAGGACAGCGGCAATTTTTTCAGGATCAGGTCAGATTCCGGCCTTACTAACGATGTGGCCGAGTACTTTGATACTTTTTCCGGCAAAGTGGCACTTTTTGGTATTTAATTGAAGACCGGCTTTCGCAAGGCACGTGAGAACTGCGTTGAGACGGTGCAAGTGCTGGGAGAAGTCGGACGAAAAGATGATAATGTCGTCCAGATAGCAAAGGCAGGTCTTACATTTCATGCCCCGTAGCACGGTGTCAATCATGCGCTCAAATCGGGGCATTGCACAGTCCGAAAGGCATCACATTGAATTCGTAAAGACCGTCCGGGGCACAAATGCGGTCTTCTCCTTGTCTGATTCGTGCATGGGGATTTGCCAATAGCCCGAGCGGAGGTCGAGGCTTGAAAAGTACTCAGCGCCTTGGAGGCAGTCCAACGCGTCGTCGATGCGAGGGAGCGGGTAGACATCTTTATGGTTTATCTTGTTAAGGGCACGGTAATCCACGCAGAAACGAATTGAGCCATCTTTTTTACGGACGAAAACGACAGGAGATGACCAGGAGCTTGCAGACGGTCGAATGATGTGGCTCGAAAGCATGTCTGCAACCTGGTCCTCAATGATCTTGCGCTCAGATGCGGAAACGCGGTACGGACAGCGCCGTCCGTCTCTATGCGATGGGACGTTACAGAAGTCTGGTCTAAAGCGGATGTGCACACATCAAAGGATTTCTGGTGGGTCATAAGAACTTCTAGTAAGGCTGTCGACTGCTCAGACGTAAGGTCAGCGCTGATGGCGGCTGCGAGCGCAGAGGAAGAACACGGAGCGGGAGTATCAGCTGGTAGCACAGCACATGAAATCGGGTCGGTGTCGAGAGGGATAGGTGCGCCCTCAAACAGGAAACCAATAGTAGCGCCTTTGGGTAGTAACATGGACTGGCTGGTAGTGTTCAGCGCCGTGATGACCGCGCAACCACTGACGAAAGATGTGAGGCAAGAGGCAAGAGCGTTGCCTTGGGAGGTCCAGCGTGGCGAACGCATGACTAAGGCATCGCCGTCAAAAGCGAAGTCTAAAGTTGTAAGGATGAGCTGTTCACAGCCAGGGGCAGGGCGAAGTCGACAGCAGCGACCACACGTGGTGGCGAACAGTCAGACCAGGGTGCCAAGTCTGGATCTGCTATGTGGATAAGGCGGTCGTTTCAAGAGATGAGGGCAGAAGACGACAAAAAGTCCCACCCCAGGATTATCGGATGAACGCAGGATGGGAGGATAACGGATTCAATATGATAGCGCTGGTTAGCGATGAAAACACGCACAGTGCATTGGCCAGTGGGGTGGATGAGCGTGCCGTTGGCTCCACGGAGAGGCGAACCGGTGTATGGAGTTGTGACTGCGCAGGCGGGAACACAGGGCAAGGTGAATGACGGAGAAAGCGGCACCCGTGTCTATGAGAACTTGAGTCCACACCCCTTCAACACACACTGTCAACATATTCGACGGGCGGTCAGGAGGAATTTTAGAGTTCGCACGGCAAGCAGCTTTCCCTCCAATAACTGCTTCGTTTAGATTTCCGGGCTAGGAGCGAAGGGCTGCGAGGCGGGACGAAGAGGTGATGAGCGGCGAAAAGGTGAAGGGGAGCGGCGGCGAGTAGAACGGGAGGACCGAGTGATATCCTGAGAGTTTGGAGGCGAGGGGGAGCGACGGTAAATTTGGGAGAACGGCGAGGTGGAAGTATCAGGCTGGCGCACAGGTGCACGTTCGAAAGCAGCATAACCGCGTCGTACATCTTGCTGTCGCCGGCAACAGACGCGTGAGACATGACCGCGGATCCCGCAGTAGTAGCAAGTAGGACGGGGAGTACGCCAGGCTGGAGCATAAGGCGTTGCTGGAGGACACGGAGCCACGGCAGCCACGTGACCGCAGACAGGCGTTGGAGTAGACGTAGGGATCGGGGCGGGTGGCCTCGAGGCAATGTCGGCATAGGTGGGCGGGCGAGAAGGCGTCTGAGGGGTGACAGGGGCTACGGCGCAGGTGAAAGCGGCCAGCTCATCTTTGATGACGCTCCGCAAGTCAGGTGTAGCAGGCGGGATATTAAAGGTGGGAGGGCCGAGAGTGGTAGGCTGCCCGTAGAGTTCCTCGCGTATCAGAGCACGGATGACGGAACGGAGGTTCCCATCGAAGAGGACGCTGCCATCACTGGGGTCTGGCTGAAGGCGGCATGACTGCAGCTCATCCGGGCGCTGGCATGTGGAGGTAATGGCAGATACGCTAGACGGGTTCTGAGATATAAAGCAACAGTTCCAATGCCCTTAAGACTGTAGCGAACGCGCTCCGACTCAGGCATGTCAGCACTAACGCGGCGGCAAAGAGCAAGAACGTCCTCAATGTAAGAGGTGTAGGACTCCCCAGGCTGCTGAAGCCGCGCGGCAAGCTTCTTCTTGGCTAGCTCAGAGCGGCCTGTCGGCGTGCCGAAAATTTGCCGCAGCTGCTGTGTGAATATAGGCCAGTCGGCGATGTCATCTTCGTGATTAAGAAACCAAGTCTTTGCGACGTCAGTCAAGTAGAAGACGACATTCAGCAGCTTGTGGGTGTCATTCCACCGGTTGAACGTACTGACCCTGGTGTAGTTGTCGAGCCAGTCGTCGACGTCGTCGCTACGAAGTCCGGCGAAGATCTGAGGGTCGCGTTGACGGCTGGTGATGGTCCAGGCTGGGGCAGCCGCAGCAGCCGGGGAAGGCGACGGGGGTGAGCGCGTTCCGTTGCCTTCCTCCATACCTGAGGGCTGCAGACGCAAAAGATGGCCTGATCGGAGCTCCAGGGAAAGCGAAAGACGGGTCCGAAGCGAGAGGTAGGCGATACAAATAGCACCTCCACCACTTGTGAGCCACCGCTTGCACAGGCGTCTTTTATTCGGGAACAGCCGGGCACACAGCGCGGGCTCCCCGGAGCCCAGGCAAGCGACGATGATGATGATTTGGATATACAGATGAAAGAGGTGAAAGTTCGCGAAAAGCGCTCACAGTATATTTTTTATTAGAAATATGCTTTGTTCATACTGATTACACTAGTTTTAATGATTGAAATCAAGAATTGTTTGCTCCTCTTACCAGCAGTCTGTAGGAAGAGGTCAAAGCAATAAACTTTCCTCTTAGTGTTGAGTATATGCTCAATTAAACCAGGCAGCGTTGTAGGCTATGCTTATATAAAAAAACAAATTAGAAGCAACATACGCATAATTGAAGAGTGAGAAGATGAACAGTCTCGAGCACTCTACCCTTGTGTAGAGCACTCGAGGGGTGCACTGCCCTGTAAACAAAGCACACCTTGCCGTAATTTCTAGGGCATAGGGGCAACGCTTGCGGAAAGGAGAGCCACATAGAACAACTGGGCACGAGCTTTTTACCCGGAAATAATGGACTGCTGGCTAATTTCATTTTTATTATTTGTGAGCACTGCTCGAGCCCTCTACGCAAAAGTGATGCAAACTCTACATTTCCAAGCCCCATTGCATTTGAGGCTTAGGTGCTTGTGGGGTTGATTTAATGACGACGCGAAGATTTCCTGAAACGAAGGTTCTCTTGTTCGCACATCAGTTCGACTTACGCACAAAGCACTGCACATAGTACTGATCATGACAGCGTGCGAAGAAAGAATTATGCACACAACGCGTAAAGAACGATATACAAGCACAATTTATACGCCTGGCTGGAGGACTGTACAACTATGCTCTATCTCAAACTTCTTTTGCCAGCGAAGCGAAAGTACCAGCGAACCAGGGACCGAAATATCAAACCATTTAGCCCGCAAGAACGGTTCAGGATTGGCTCAAACGCGGCAGTCCGGCAGTCGTGATTGCCTAGTGTACGATATCGAAAATGCCAACGAATCACACACCGTACTAGCGCGCAAAAGGCTTCGAAAACTTGGCAGCTGATTCGCTGACGCAGACTGTAACTTTTACTTCAGTGTCAGCAGCAGAGTATATGAGTGATCGGCTACTGAACATCTCCTTAGCAAGGGTCACGTGCGACGAAAAACTGCTCGGACTCTGTCCTGTAATGTAGTCGACCTACTGCTGTGCCGTCCCTGAAGTCGATCAACAACAAGACTGAGACACACAGAAGGGGTCATACATCAGGCTTCAAGGTGAGGACCACAAAAAATAAAACCTGCAGCAAACATGCTGCCGAATAAATTTCTAGGCTTTGTCGGCTTCGGAAGTCGACTTCCACAAGTAAGAAACAACAGAAAGGAAAAAAGTATAGGTTCAGAAAGGGCTGCTCGACGGTAACAGAACTGATTACCGTAATTAATTAATTCGCATTCCGTATACATAAAACGGGCCAAATTGACGCAATTTGAGGGGGGGGGGGGGAGATTTTAGCAAGTATACAAAGTGATAACCTAATTCTAAAAATGAAAAAAAAGGCATTCCTGATATTTTTGTAACATGAACACCGGCCTGCTCAAATGACGGCAGTCAGTTTGTCGAAGTGGGTTGGCAATGTTCGCGCTTTCTACCTGTTTCATCCGGTGTTCCGCAGGGAAGTGTATTGGTCCCTCTGCTTTTTCTTTTGTATATAAACGGTATTGTCCAAGCGGTTAGCCCATCGGTGCATATGCGATTGTTCGCGACGATTAATCGTGTTTTATTCAGAGAAGTTACAAATAAGGACAATCAGAATGACCTGAACGACGCTGCGAACAATTTTTTGAACTAGTGCGACCAATGGGGCATGGTTCTGAATGGGAGCAAAACTGTGTATCTTCAGATAACACGGAAACACATACCTCATTTCTACACATATATTTAGGTTCGTTCCTTCATGAACAGATAACTAACCACAAGTACTTAGGTGTAACAATAACGAGCAACCTACCGTGAAATTTTCCTATAAGCTGTATTTGCTTTTGCGCATTTCGCAAATTGTGCTGCAAAACATAAACTGAGAAATGTCCTTTCTAACATTAAGCTACTTTGCGTGCACCTTAACTCGAATATGCGTGCATTGTGTGGGACCCGTGTACTAAATCTAAGATTTAAAAATCTAGAAAGAATGCAGACAAGAGCTGTTAGGTTTATCTTTAATAATTATGCAAAGACTGACTCCACCACCACTTTCATGAAAATGAACAAAATAGAACGACTTGAACTTCGAAGAAAAAATTTCAGGTAAGAATTTCTGCCTCTCTTATTAGATAACAAAATCTGTTTGGACCCTTCATTATACTTAATGCCGTTAGCTGCTAGACAAACACGCCGTTACCACCCTAGTTTTCTTACTCCTATTTGCTAAAACAGACACTCACAAGTGTTCGTATATTCCATGAACAATACCAGATTGAATCGGGCAACTAAACCATTTACTTGTGTGGAGTAACTGGCTATGGTTATTTGTGCCTTTTTTTTTGAAGTGTTGCTTCTTAGTTACTTCACTAACTTTTACACCCACCGTGCTCGGACTTAGTGCCCGCAGTGTATTGTTAATAATAATATAGAAAGCGTATTTAGTGCAGGTTTCTTGACGTTCGTCTGCACCTAATAGGTGACGAATGTGAAGTTAGAAAGAGTGAAATTAGGACAAAAATAAGATGTCTGCAACATCTTGACGTTCGCAACTGCCATTATTTTCCTGTTGGAACACGTGTTCTCGATGAAGTAAGTGTGCAAGATTGAATTATGCGGATCATAGTTTCAACGGCTGGCGAACTGCAATAGTGCAGGGTTGCAGACCAGCTGTCTTAACCTGTACTAATAAAACTCTGCTTGCCTGGCAAGGTGCTTGAAGGGGAGTCAGAAAGGACTACAAAAGAGAAAACAGCCACAGCCATCTCTTCCCCCCATCCACTTCGGAACACATAATAGCTAGCGTAGCAAGAACAATGCTGTAATGGAGGCATAACGTTGACGTACTGTAACGTGAAAGACTGTCAACGAAGAAATAGAACCAATATGAAGCTAATAAAGCTATCAGCTTATAAGCCGTAGTAATTTTCTAGCTGTCCCTACGGGCTCCATAAATGCCCTTTTTTTTTGTTCAAAGTTGATGTAGTGCATTGTACCTGCAAATCTTGGGGTGAATGAATCTCGAGGCGCCTGCATTTACCTCCTTTACGCAGCAGAGCCTGGATTGGGATGAATTGATAAACATCCCCTGCAGCTGACAAATAAAATAATAAATAGCTAGTATAACTCCGTTTAAAAAAAATTGAAAAATGAACTCATTGAGATGAACTTCGTACCGTGGGTAAGGACTCTGGACTTTAATTGAGGACTTTATTCTGTGCTCTTTAGCGCTCACCGTCATTGCAGCGCATGGATGCGTGTGCACATCGCTCCATTAGAAATTCGGCGACTACGGCACGGACTGAACCTGTGCCCTGGTTACGTTTAGCCGCTGCGTCAAGACGTCGAGCGCTGTGCATAAAGATGCAATGCCATCCTCGCTTTCAAGCTGTATAAAATCAACGGGCAGACAAGTAGGAGCAAACTGCGTATGCCAGCCTGAGCCAAAGGTAAAATAACCTGCTGCATCGCCCTCTGCTTGGGCGCACAGCGAACGTATACAAAGACGCCCAGCGCGATAACTAACTGTCGTTAAGATGGAGCCGCCGCGGGGGAGAGGCGCTCCCTAGCCCTCCGCGCGTCCCTAGGTCCGAGCGCGCCGCCTGGCGGTGCTGCGGCCCGTGGCGCTGCGGCGGCGTCCGCGGCGCCAGTGAAGAGGGAGCCGATCCCGACGACGGGCTGCCGCCAGCGAGCAGCGGCCGCGAGGAGCTACGAGCGAAGCGTGCGAGCCCGCTGGGCCGCCAGCGCGAATGTGCGCCTTCTGATGCGCGGCGTGACGAGCACGAGCAGCGATGGCTTCTGCCGAGGCGACGTCGCCCGCGCCCAACATGTCGCCGGGCGAGCTGGAGTGCATGCGGGAGCGGAAGTGGTGGTGCTTCCTGCTCTCCAGCATCTTCACCTTCCTGGCGGGCCTCTTCATTATCCTGATCTGGCGCGCCCTGGCCTTCCTCTGCTGCCGCAAGGAGAAGGCGGGCGCGTACAGCCCCGGGGCGCCCAAGCAGCCGACCGCCAAGAAAGCCCCGGGCGCCGCCGATGCCAAGCGCAAGGCCGGGGAAGGGGCCGCCGAAATCGGGTTCATGACGGAGGCCAAGGACTGGGCAGGGGAACTCATCTCGGGACAGACCACCACGGGCAGGATACTGGTGCGTGCACTTTCTCTTTCTGCGCGCCCGGGGCTCGCTTTACGTTCGCTAAGCTCTGCCGGAGAGGAGCGGATAGCGCTTCCACGGCCGAGAAGTCGGCTTAACGCTGTTGGTCACGTTTCAAAGCAAAGGCGAGACCAATGCTTCATGCATGATAAATCAGAGCTAGTGAAGCTAGAGGCTTCGCTGACGGCAGAAGCGAAAGCAGAGTAGATGAAATTGAAAGTGCATCGAGGACGAGGCATACGGAAGCAGGTGTCTTGTTCTTCGTGTTCTTTCAATTTCCGCTTGCCCAGCGCCAGTCGTTTTGCATGACGTCATAGCTGCGCGGTCTATGCAAAGTGTACGTGACGCAGGCTTCGCGAGCCTGCTCCCAGCATGCGCGCTGAATGCCGAGACGCGTCTGTGTGTAGGAGACACGCAACGAGCGCAGAGCCCTGGCCCGCGTTACCATGTGTCAAACGTTTCGGGCCCGCATATGCAACCGGTGATACAGGTAGCACGAGAACGGGGGAGGGGAGCCCGGACAGCCGAGGCCGACGGAGCTAGCACGCATTTATCGCTCATCGATCATTGTAGCAGCAGGTAAAATAAAGCCTGCCTGCCGCTGACGGGAGGGAGAGCGCGGTTGCAGCCGCACGTTCCAAAAGAAGCGGCTGCTCTCCGCAGCCCGTAACGGACACGAGAACCGTGGTAAGGAAAGCAAAAGGAAGCCATTCTTTCGCCCTGTTTGCGAGAGGGCGGCTAAGAAATCATGAAAAAAAAAGGAGAGAAGACGAGTGAGTGCGGCGCCGTTGCCGGGGCGTCAGAAAACAGCCTGTTGTCGGTCCGGTGCATGAACTACGCTCTTTAGTTCTGGGCACGGCGGCGCACATGCAAAGAATAACAAGAGGGAACACACTCGTCGGGGCAAGAATTGTTTATTTTGCGAAGTATCTCGGACACGTCATGCATGAATAATGATGCCGGCATGGAGAAATAGCCGCCAGCAGCGCTTGTGTCGCTAGGAAGCGGCAGCACTCAGAAGTGCCCTCGTTTCGTGCAGTGGCGGCTTTACACATCCAACGAGCAGCTGATCAGTAAAGCTTGTTGCTGGGCTATAGTTGGTGCTGCATCAGAGTATACATATAAAGGGCGGCCCCAGGTCGAAACCTCGAATAAATAACACCGAGTTTTTCAACGTGTGATCTTCCTACCTATCTTTGAAGAACTTGATAACACACACACACACACACACACACACACACACACACACACACACACACACACACACACACACACACACACACACACATATATATATATATATATATATATATATATATATATATATATATATATATATATATATATATATATATATATATATATATATATATATATATATATATATATATATATATATATATATAGCCGCCGCGGTGGCTGAGTGGTTACGGCGCTCGGCTGCCGGCCCGAAAGACGCGGGTTCGATCCCGGCCGCGGCGGTCGAATTTCGATGGAGGCGAAATTCTAGAGGCCCGTGTACTGTGCGATGTCAGTGCACGTTAAAGAACCCCAGGTGGTCGAAATTCCCGGAGCCCTTCACTACGGCGTCTCTCATAGCCTGAGTCGCTTTGGGACGTTAAACCCCCGTAAACCATATATATATATATATATATATATATATATATATATATATATATATATATATATATATATATATATATATATATATATATATATATATACATACACCCTCTGTTTCCCCGCTCATTTTCCTCCTAGAACGAAACTCAACTCTGCGTGCACATTGCGCCTTTGTCTCCGGCGCTACCGAAACTGGCGGTTTGACAGGAGTGAAATGTTTGCTTTGGCAAACGCTATCGAACGTTGCAGACAGGTATTGTGGTCTATTCACAGCCACTTCGCCGCGTTGATTGAACAGTGACGCTGTTGAGGGGCCACGCTTTGTGCTTTGCTCAGCGAGATAAAGAGCTGTTCATTTTGCAGCCGTGTTTGCTGGTGCTTCCCAGCATGGCATTCACGACGACGCTTGCGTTCGTAGCCCGTATACGCCCAACCAGGGGCGCAGAGCGCTCGTAAACACAGGCGCTCCGCCGTCTTCCAGACACGGGCGGTGATGCATTGGTCTCGCCGACGACAATTGCCAAGTGCATACGTCACTGTTTCGCACATTTTTACGCGTGATCTTCTAAACACACTAAACGCGCGGGTTATTTGGTTGTTGTTTTTTCTTGTGTATGCACTGAACTGGCACGGTGACATGTTTTTTTTTTTGTTGTTGTTACGCGTGGCGGCGGAAGGCACCATGGCGGGCTGGACTTGTGATTTGTTGTGCACGCGGGCCACCTGTCGGGTACGCGTTTCGAAACCTCGCTGCATGAGTGCCTTCGCGGTTCCCTCTAGAGTAAGTAAAGCCGGCCGCTTGGGCAGCACTGCATCCGCACCCGATTAACCTACCCCAGTAGAAGAACCTCTTAATAATAATCGCGCTGCCACACCGGGCTGGTAAACTGGCCCCGAAACGAACCCTGGTTTGCAGCTCGGCGCAGGAAACTAGAAGTCATTACCGAAGAAGGCGCAAGCGAAACACATTTTGTGTGCATGAAGTTAAGGCTTAATAGTGCAGGCATGCTTGCGAACAATGTTTAGTGCAAATAAGTTTATAGGCATGAAACGAACCTGCAATCTTAGTTTGTCCAGTGTGGACATTTACGAAACGAGTCAAGGCTGCCGCCATGTCTACATCCAGTTGGTTCGATGTCTTACGCACATTGATTTAGTAGGCGCTTGCAGGAGCAACCCATGACATGAAAGATTCATATGAGCCGTAGTTTTAGGCGCATATGCCCGTCGAGGTAGTCAATCTGCCTGAGACAGCTGCAGAACGTCGGCCGAGCTTACGTTGAAAGGAACCCAGCTAATCAGTGCACAGAGTGAGTGTAGGTGAACTTGGAACTGCATTGCTCAGAACTGTAGCGCTTTGCCTTCCGGTCCCGTTGACCTGCATTGCGGCCACCAAAATGACCACAAACATTTAGTGGGTCTGTTTGCAGTTGCTCGTGGGCTAGCAAATACGATACATTACTGAATTTGAAGGCGTCCTGCGTGCTGACTTCCCGCCGCGGTGGCTCAGTGGTTAGGGCGCTCGACTACTGATCCGGAGTTCCCGGGTTCGAACCCGACCGTGGCGGCTGCGGTTTTATGGAGGAAAAACGCTAAGGCGCCCGTGTGCTGTGCGAAGTCAGTGCACGTTAAAGATCCACAGGTGGTCGAAATTATTCCGGAGCCCTCCACTACGGCATCTCCTTCTTCCTTTCTTCTTTCACTCCCTTCCTTATCCTTTCCCTTACGGCGCGGTTCAGGTGTCCAACGATATATGAGACAGATACTGCGCCATTTCCTTTCCCCAAAAAACCAATTATTATTATTATTATTCCTGCGTACTGAGATGTCTCTGGTCAGTTCGAATGAACATAGCGGCGTGCATGACCATGTAGCTGATGTGAAATGTTGCGCTGTTCAGAAGGCACTGCGATTAGAAAGGGACTGATTTCCTAGGCACATGTTCACGAAGCAGCTTCGTGTAGTCCAGTAATCGCTTTTTTTTTTTTGGGGGGGGGGGGGGGGAGGGGGCATTTTTGTCCGCTTTTGTGAGTGTCGTTTTTGTTCTTTCTTGGAAGTTTATCCCAGAGTTGTTTTGGAACTGCTTCGCTCGCAGCCGCTTTACTGGCATCCATTTCGAGATTTCTTCCCGGTTTGTTGGCGGTAGCAGCTACAGGTTCTTGCACTAAGCGTCATTGAAATGAACATGACAAAACATCAGTAGAATGTTAGCGTTACTTGTTGTGCTTATGTCAGGTGCCCCGTTTTCTCTCCGCCAAGATTACAGTTCGCTGCTGCCTGCCAGACCTCGCTGATCGTCTGTGACGTCTAGGCAGCGGTAATCGTCCGTCTATCTTTCTAAATTGTACCTCTGTGTTTTCCATTAGCCGGCTGCATGAGAGATGCGGAGGGCGACATTGCAGCTGACCCACCTTCGGCGTAGCGCGACACGCCACGGGCTTGCTGGGAGGACATTTTCTTCGTGAAGAAACCTGTCATAGGGATGGCGCTGGTGTCGCCGACACAGTGCCGCTAATTATTTCGCTTTTATTTTTGTTTAAGTTTAATTTCCTTTCGCCATTTTTTTCTCTCGAAAGTTGCATGTGCCGCGAAAATCCCCCCCCCCCCCCTTTTTTGTTTTCAGTATATCATGCTCCTGGCACACGTGTGATACATTATGCAACTTGTTGTTCCCGCGGTGCATACGCGTGGACACTTTTTTTTTTCTGCAGCAAATATTCGGTTCTAGCGGCCGCTCACGGCGCTGCTGAGTTGAGTGGCGTCTCTCCCTGCTCGCAATGCCTGTTGAATCTTTATGACGAACGTGTGTGCGAAACCTAGCTGGTGGAGGCGGTTGTTTTTTGTCAGGTCTCCAAGCTTATTTTGGATTCGCACAAAGTGATGAGGATAGCGCGCTTCTTTCTTGAAGTTCATATTCGTAAAGAAAGTGGGACTTTTTCTTTTTAAATGTTGCGCAATCCTGGCTTGTTGGATACACCTTTTGAACGTCTAAAATTTGAAACAAGTGCCATTTGTTAGATTTCAAGCTTAATTTCCTACTTGCGCGTACGAAACTAACCCAGAAGCAGGGAAGGGCGTACATACAGTGCGAATAAGCCGTAATTTCACAAGGCGTAAACAGCGTGTACGCGCGCTGTAGTTTAATGCAACCGCTGCTAGGTTTCACCCTTTGCTGACCCGAAGTTACGGCTTTCTGTAGCAGAAATGGATACGAGTACTTGCCTGCCCTTCGAGATGGTGGCGACAGGCTGCGGCTTGTGCGCATATTCGCTATTTGATCCCCAGAGACGGGAATGGGCTAGTGGTTTCCCAATGGCTGCTGTGATTGCACAGTGTCGATGATAGGATATTGAAAACGCACATGAACAGCTGCCTGCTACTCCTGCCGTGCGTTTAGCTGCCTGAATGGGGAAGCTGCTGGCTTGCTCAGTGTGTTTGCACTTACATCCTCTTATCGGTTGTTATTTTTCTGGGATATGGAAATGCGCGCCCTTCTTACTTTTCGCTTTATTACTAAAAGGCGCAAAAAAAACATTGACGGCAGCCGGAGAAGACGCGAGACACACAAGTAGGCGCAACTAACAACTGATAGTTTATCGATGAGTGAAGAATCATGATAGTTTATTCTTGCCGCACATAATCAATAAACTGTGGTCAAGTGGTAAACACCAAGTAAATCAGCGCCGTCATGCACAGCGCGCGGGCAAAAAAAAAAACAAAACACACATGATACAATACCATTTTTTTTTTGTCTACACCCAAGGTATATGAGCTCCTTCGCCGGTAAACACACTGAGGGATCGCTGACACGTGATTCACCGCGCTTCTTGACCTCAAGCGCTTCCAGTATTTCGCTGGCTAACTGATCTTCAGCCCTGTCCACAACACGGGTCTTGACGAAGTCTGGTACGCATTCACGAGCCTTACAGCGAACACTTACCTGGCTCAAAAGCTCATTTTCAGTCTTGTACCGATGCTCACACAATCTGTCGTTTAAGCATCTGCCCATTTGTCCAATGCATGTCGAACCACACGATAGAGGAGCGGAATGCACTACTTTATTTACGCAGCTGACATGCTTCTGGCCGTTTTTTTTCTTTTTTTCAACAACTTGCTTGTTTTTTTTTTCTATGTTATGCGTTCACCTTTGCGCACATCATTTCCAGACGTTTCGGAGCGCGAAGTAAAATCCTGGCGCCCGCCCGTTCTCCCACTTTTTTCACTGTGGGATATGGCATGGATATATGGAATGACGGCCAGAGGTGGGCATCTGACCTCAAAAATGTGGACCTCACCTCAACCTCGAATAGAATTTGCCGACCTCACTCAAACTCAACCTCATCAGTTGAGGTTGAGGTCTCCTTAGGCGCCCTCACCTCACTTTTCCTGAGGCCACTGCTGACCTCACTCAACCTCAAATTGTGAGGTTGAGGTCGGCTGCTCGACCTCACAAAACTAACGAAAAACAAAACAAAAAGAGATTAAGAAGTTTTTCAGTTAAAAACAATTCTGAGAACCCTGTGAGACAGGACAGCCATAATTATGATGGTATTATTTAATAAGCTGTCTACAGACACTATTGATGCGCACACTATAGGAGAAGCTTATAATCTGGGATGAACCCTTAGAGAGTACATGGCCTGCTTGCCACCAGGTTACCACGGTTACCACTAGTAAGTCTGTGAGTATTTTATATGTGTCAATGCTTGGCAACCAGCTTCGTGTATACTTGTTCGTATTGGAAGCCCCTCGCTCATTCACGCATGAACCGGCAATTGACAAACACTGCCCTTCTACACCATCTGCCAGAAATTGGGGGGAGGGGGGAGGTATTCACGATACTCGTCGATGTACTTTCCAATGCGAGGGTTATGCAGACGCATATCAGTATATTTCGATTTTCTAGCTCTATCCGGCATAGCGAGAATGCTCTTTTCAGTCCTTTGTATGTTGCATTCGAAAACAATTAACAAGCTGCGACGACTGTAGTACACCAACAGAGGCACGTTGTATTTATGTCTGTGTAGAAGCGAGCGGCTTCTTTTATTAATGCGAAAGCATAGATGGCTCACTTTCCAGGTCATATCCGCAAAAAACTATCCGCAAGAAACGGCGCCATGCGACGTCACGAACCGACGAGTCACGCGACGTAGATTATGACGTCACATATTTAATCAATGCTAATTAATATAATTGGGTAATGCTAAGACTAACTGGTATCATTAGTGATGACACCCTATGAGTGTGACGTCATAACAGGTCACGTGACGGCGATGTAATGTGCCATCAAACCTAGTCACGTGACGGCGCTGCAATATGACATCACACCTACTCACGCGACAACGATGCAATTTCTCGTCATACCAGGCCCCCATCCACCCCATTTCAAGATCCATATGGTTCCCACATTACTACACATGCGCGTATGACGCATTACGAAGAGTGCCCACAACCCGCCCCACATTAAGAACATTCGGATTGTCCAGCAGGTAAACGCGCCAGTTCTCATGTATATCATACTGCAAATATCATGCAACGACACATGTCTTTGACTCTCGAGATGATGGCGATGATGATGATGCTAACAGTGTATCCTTATGAGCCCGTGGAAGTCTGATATAGCACTACCAAATTAAAAGTTGCCAGAATATTGATTGTACATTGTACAATTGTACATTTGTACAATTGTACATTGTATTGTACATTACCCAGCAACCAAAGACAATTATTGTGCGGAAAAATAGGAATACCTGCAGCTAATAATTAAGGCTGATGATGTTCCTGGGAGGTCAAGATCCTCCCCCGTTTGCGCCACTTCCCTCCAGGTGGCGATGGTAATGGTTTCGAAATCCTGGGAAATCTCCGATGACTCGTGAACCCGCGGCATTTTGAAAGAAAGGGCTAGATTACGTCTTCGAACACTGTGCCAACTATTAAAATCACACGGGTAAACACAACTGGCCTAGAGTGGGCAGCGTGAACCGCTCTCTCTATCAGGATCACCACAGCTCTCCGCTCAAATTTCTCCGCAGTGAAATCTTTTTCCGAGGCCCCCCCCAACCCACCCACCGTTCTTCTCCCTACCTCGGGGGAAAAAACCCGCGTAAGTACTCATACGCCTCAACAGAATTCTGGGTACCATTTCGTCAACCAGTCTGAGACAAGCTGCTTTAATGCAATCACTTGTTTTCCTTCAAAACTGAACTAATCAATGGTACGCCAGCATCCTCGACGTTTTTTTACCCACGAGCACCGCGCGAGGATTCAGCGAAGTCGTTTAAGATGAACGATGGGTCTCTGCAAAATAGTTAAAGGAAAGATAACGTGTAATGCCTGGTCGTCTGCAAGGCTGGCCGCCAACCTAACTGATCCCATACGAGAAAAGAAAAAAAAAGAGAATGATTAGAAACATACAAACAAAATTGGCACACTAAATACAGAAGCGAACAACAGTGTGCCCCATTAAACGTCATATTAGAAGGTTTGAAACAGCGACTGAGCAGCATAGTGCGAGCATGTAATCAGTTTCATTCACACATCTTCATTAAAAAAATGAAAATGAATCAGCTACCACATCATCATACATTCATTATAGTTTTGCATTTTTTTCGCCGCTGCAACACCGCTATGCTGGTGCGTTCGCCTCGTGTTGTGGTGTTTCGGCATAATAAGCGAATTTCCAAGAAGGAACAAGGAACAGGAGACCAAAGAAAGGTTATTCGGAAGGATAAAAAATCGAAATTATATTTGTATCTGCCTGCATTATGGAACGGGAATATACATAATTAGTGCAAGATTCGAAAGGGGAAGTCACCGATAAAAAGCTTCGACAGTGTTAAAGGTTTTTCTGGCTTCGTGCTTTTTAAATCAAATCAGCAGGTGTCATTGTTAGGAACCACCTGAATCACATTCTCTCGCCTGTGCCGACAACTCCAGTTGCTGTTAAGTCAGCTTGTAATGTACACCAGGATCCTCTTTATTCGACTGCAAGACAAGAGCCATGATATCAATGCCGGCAACGAGCATGAACACGAAGCAGTCTTGCTTGAGGCCATCCGCGCTGCGACAAATTTATTGCGTGCTTGTTGGACGGAACTTATTTGTTTGCGGCATTAACAAAGCTACCGCGGGTCAACGTGAGTTACGTGCTTTGAGCGCTCCCGGGAGCTTGAGCCAACCGGCAGGCAGCCGTGTGCTACGCCAGCGGGGCAAGGGGGAGGGAGACTGATGTGCTGTGACAGTAACACTCCTTCCGGGAAGACCAGAGGGGTGCGTCTTCCTGTAGGCTCGGTCTGAACGGACATTACGGCGCAGCATCGGAAGCTAAGAGGGAACTGTGGCATTCGGTTCAAACAGGGGAAACCGAACACCAAGTGTCATCACTGCATGAACATTGCAGCGGTGCCCTACAACTCAGCTTCGGAAGCGGCACTCTTCGGAGTAAGACGTGGCAACTGTAAAAATTCTCGACCTCAAAATTTCGACCTCACCGAATGACGACCTCACTCAACCTCAAACTCACGCTTGAGGTTGAGGTCTGATTTGCGGACCTCACAAAATTTCGAGCCGTCGCCGACCTCACCTCAACCTCACGTCACGACGTGAGGTTGACGTCGACCTCATGAGGTTGCCCACCTCTGATGACGGCAGACCTTGTTTTAGAACTGTCTGCTTGACTCTGGTCTACGTTGTTGGATTTCTTGAGCTGTCTGAGCATTTTTTATGCTGCAGTTGTAATGACATGGTGGGGATAAAGGGCCTCATTGAGGCAACTGACCTGATAATTAAAACTGCTTTGCAGGTAATGCACACATGACTTGCTATATTCGTTTGTTAGACGTGATTTAATGATGCCTCTTTTTATCACTTTTGAGTGGGCTAAATTGAAGGAAAGGTTGGGTTTGCTAGCACTTGGCTTGAATCCCCAGAAAACCTGATACGAAGAGGAATGAATGAGAGGATGAGAAACAATTATCGGCCGGAGGTTCGTGAGTCAGGATTAAGGAAGACAAGGCTGTTTTAAACACTGACAACACTAGTGATGACTGGATTCACTAAAACGTTATCGACAAATCTAAAGGCCTGCAATAAATTTGCCTCTGCTAAGCGCTGTTTCAACTGGTTGTCTTTTGAGGCTAAAAAGATGTCGCTTAAAATGTGGGCTATTATCCTGTGCACACTCTCTTTTTCTGTAGGAAGATGTCACCGTTCCATTCTATGTGCGTGTATTTCAAGTACATTGACAACAACTACAAAAATGAACCAACAGCTAGGCTAGAAGCATTCTGGAAGGCAACTGCTTCAAATCTATCAGTACATTCATTCAGTGACGGATTCCATCATTTCATTTTTTGGTGCTGAATAGTACGATGCTTAATATCTACCGAAAAGACGGATAGTGTTTTCTTCTCATTCTGTTCCAGAAATCTTACTTTTTATTATCATGATTTTTTGGCGCCTTTTAGTAATAATGTCGAACCGACTCCCTCACCAATAAGTCATTACTTTTAGCCTTAGGAACACCAATGTGACCAGTAGCGCTCAACTGGTTAGTTCAATCTCCCCACATGTAGAGAATGGGCTCTTGAACGGGTACGCTCTTCGCTAGGCGTTGAATTTCGACACGAATGGCCCAGGCTGGCGAGGGCCCTCTGGTGGGGGATATGTGTTACACCCGGCAGAATATAAGTGAATTATTGAGAACAGCTCTCTTCACTCTCCAAGAGCGTTGGAAAATCACCGGTTCAACGTGACCGTCACAACAGAACCCGATGCGTCATATTCGTTAGAGTGCTCAGTTGTACCTTTGCATTGGACAAAGGCTGCGATAGTCAGAAGGGGGGGGGGGGACACGCTAGGTCAAGCGTCTGAGATTTGAGTTAATAATGCAGGCTATAGACAAAGCTAGTACTGAATAAAAATACCAATATTTTCAGTTGAATGAAGTCACGCTCCTCTCACAAGAAATAGTGATAGAGGCGAAGGAAGCGTGGAGTCTCTCTAACCGCAATGTATAGTAGCCGGTTCTTTGATGTACTATATAGCATTAACATAGTCTGCAGCACCTACGTTTACGACGACTTCGCAGTTCATGCTTTCGCGTGAGAAGGTATTTGTAATAATGCAAAACCAAACTACGAACCTTAGATGAAAGCAGAAATAATCACTTACGAAATAATTTCTAAAAACGTTTTGTTCACAAATGAAAGTGACCGTAACAAAAATTTGGAGGACGCTTAAGCTTCGTCTTTAGGAGTGAGACGCGACAGCGTGTTGTAGGGTTGCCAAGGGGTGCACGGGTCGCCCGTTCGGCGGGACCCGTGGCCCGTTGGACAGTTTAAGGAAAGGACGCCTGTCTTACATATCTTGGTGGACACCCGAACCGGGCCGTAGGGGAAGGAAAATGAAATGAAAATTGGTTTTAAGGAAAGGAAATGACGCCTGTCTCAATTCTTGCTGGACACCCGTACTGCGCCGTAAGGGCAGGAAAAATTCCTGCCTTTACGGCGCGGTTCAGGTGTCCACCGATATGCGCCATTTTTCGCTCACGGCCAACGCCGCTGACGACACCGGCTTTTCTGCGACACAAGCTCCTTAACGTTGTCGCGTTAGAATAGTCAGGACTTTGCCCCGGCGTTCTAGTAATGTTCAGCCCCGCTTCTCAGAAAAGTAACTAGTATTGTTTACTGGATAATAGTTCCTCACCCTCCTCCCCAGTCTTGTTCACAGCGTGCTGGAGGAGGAATGGTGAAACGCTCACTGCTGGAATTGGCAGCAACGCTAATGGAGTTCGTGTAGTGTACCTCCCTCTCTCATTCGGGAAACATATTTTTACTATTCTTTACGTTACCACCCGTGGACGCGAATACAACAGCACGCGTGACAGTGGCCGATTGATTTTTAACCCTTCTTATCGTACATCACTAGACACGGAATGACTGAAGCATAAAATTTTTACCTGCTTGTAGCTTACTAGCTCTCCGCATTGTATAGTATTCAGCTGACAACAGCGCAAGTAGAAACAAGACAAGTGACCATACAGCAACCTTGTTTTCTTGCGGTGATTTTTAGCTGAACGTGTGGCGAACTAACTAGCCCATCTCAGTGATCTGGTAGTGTCAGAGCGACGAGCAGCTCGAGAGATGCCACGACAGCTCAGACACGGTGTTACCTGTCTGCTGGAGCGGCTTCATACGCAGCCTCAGGCTCACTCACGTACCCGCCACACCAAGAGGCACCCGCCCTATTCAGAAGTGCTGCTGCTCCGACACTCTCCTCACCTTTGTATTAAACGGCTTAATGTGCTGTGGCGGTGGTCCCGCCGGAGACGGAGGACCGTACCTGATGATCTTCAGAGTGCCCTCTGCGTCTGCTTCATTTTGCCGCCTGTCACAACGGCTGCTTACAGCGGGGATTACTTCTGAAAGCTGCCTTCTCGCGCGTGAAAGTGTTCGAGGCGGAACGAAAGGGTTTATGAGGCATGGCGCGGTGCCTTCCTTCGGCGGACGCGGTGAGAGGCGCTAAGAGCAGGAGCCGTGGTCAAGCGCAGATAAAAATATATGCTGTCGTGCGTTATGCGCAAGGCTTTGAAATCTTAGGCGCTGGCTTTTCCATTTTTTTTATTTCTAAGACTGCAGTAAAGAGAGGAAGCTTCCCTTCGTTCGCACAACTTAAGCCTTTTTCTCTTTCGCGCAGTACAGAATCGGCGTCGCGGTTGCTGCTGAATACACCAGGATATTTTTGGGAAACACACACACGTCTAAGCTAGGTTTTTTTCTTTCTTCTTGTTTCCTTTGTCCCCTTTGGCTGAGTTCGTTAACGCTCGCCGCAGCGTCAGTGGATACCTAGTGGATGAAACGTGAGTAGGTAATAGACTGCGCGGTGCACAAATCTGTCGGGATCTCGCACATTTAAGACCAAAAGGGTGCAGGCGCGTGCCAGTCTTCAGTGGAATAGTCCATTTTACCAACAGGGTAAAACGATCGCTGCTGGAGAGTTTCGTCTTCAGAAAGACTTCGCTGACAGGACAGCTTGGCAGGGCCACTTGCTTAGGCTGTGCCTCTTCTCCAAGTTGTGGGCGTCAACCTGTGGTGTCGGTGTGAGCCTAATTTGCGCGTTAGGTGTCTTTCTGTGGGCAAGGTTAAACTATGGCGACGAATGCATTTTGGTGCGCTGCATTTTGTATGTTTACAATATCAAAGCGTGATTGGGGAAATCTTTCATTTGTGGGTTACATCTGTGACGTCATGTTGCCTTATTAGCAAAATGACATGCGGCTAGGTGTGCTCACTTTGGATAGAATGAACTGCGATGTTTCAGCGCCACAAATTTCTTGGGTCATGGGCAGAAACAATAAAATGCGAGGTAGAATAGACTTGCTTCCTGTTTCACGCGTCAAACTGAATCTTTTAGACGTTAAAGTTCCCGATATTTTGTGGTACGGCTCTACTCTGTCCGAGGCATGTTTGTCTATTCCTCAAGATATGTTATGCAGTGGTGAGCCAGCACATTTTAGAAAGAACATTGATCGCAGATAATGTCAAAGAAGGTTGCACGCCGATTGAGAATGCTCAACCGACTAATAAACACAGTTTAATAAAGTATTTAATCATTTACTATATGGCCAACGCCTTTCAGACTGTACTATAATTTTTAAATCTACACCTTATATAACCTTAGTATAGTGCGAAGAATGGTCCTTGAGTGACGCAACTGCATCTTATTGCTTATTTTGTCGTACATTTAAAGAAAGAGAAATGCGAATTTTCAAGCGCGGCTATATGGAAAGGAGTGATGCTTGTTGGGCAAGTTCGTGACCCCCCCCCCTCCCCCCCCCTCCTTGTAAACAGCACCCTGTAAAAGGGTGTTGTTTACCGCGTACCGTTGTCTTGCGGTCAAGAGTATATCGGAGAGACCGGCAAATGCGCAAACAGTAGGTTAAGGGAAGGTAACTACGATTTTAATGAGAGCAAAGCAAACAGGGCCACCTAAGCCTGCACTGTCGTCGATGCGGGCAACGGGCCGACCTCAACTATGCGAGCCCTTTTTAGAATGCAGTCAAGTCATCAACCGCCACAAAGACAAGCAGGTTAGGGAGATTATCGAGGCTGTGAAATTGCTCGTGTGGGCAACAGGTGTGTGAGAGTGGCGTCACTGGCACTGTCAGGAAAAGAGCTCGCGTATCTTGATCGATGGCAGCCAGGGAAGAGCTGAGTTGTATCAGTGTGTATCAGTTGACCCGATTGCTCCCCTCCATTTCATGCTGGCGCTTCCTGTATTTATACGCAGCGACGGCAAGCAATAAACAGCTGATAGTCAGCGCCTCGTGCCGTCGTCCGTTCGTTCTTTATCCCGTCTTGTTACGCGCTGTTCTTGCCATCATGGAAAGGGCGTTTCCTGTTGAAACATATGCAGCAGATATTACGAGACTGTCGGAGAAACCGGCAGTGAAAGGACAGGCACGAGCTGTCGGTTAGTGCAGTGTACCTTTCCTGCGAAATGCGAAACACGGCTCAAATGACATTAAATGGGCAAGATGGGCACAAGTTATGCCTTTCCGGTGTTTTCCCCCTAACTACTCATTCCGCTAGACGTGCACGAGAAGTGACGGCAAAAAAAAAAAAGAAGCATGGGCATAGCTTCCCTGAGAAGCTTTTTTTGGCGATTAACAGATGAAGAAATTGTTCACTGCTACTTGATTCATTTTGTTAAACAATTGGTGAGTCAATCGACCACTTGGATCACGCTGATCTAACGAAGCGGTCACATTGCTAAGGCTTTGAAAGCGCTTCTTTTTTTTTCTTTTTTACCAGATGCGTGCGCATTTTCACTTGGGCTATATTTTTCTTCTCGAGGGCATGGTGCTCTGCAATCGGCCTGGCGTTTTCGATGTATGGCGTCGTGGGCGTTCTTCATTAAGAGCCTTAGTTTCATCCGTCGCTCCTTGGGGCGCGTCTGCCATGGCCCTGCATGGGGCGCGGAGAGCCATGGTGAGAGCGCGGGAGTGCTTTTGCGTGCCCTTAGAATCTGCCGGGATAATTTGCTCGGCGTCTGCATTTCTCGTCTGCTGGCTCTTCGTCCTAATTGGTTCCCTGTGAATGCGCGCAACACCTTCTGCGTCTTCACCGATATAAGGGCGCGTGGCCTCGATCTTGATGCAGAGTAATTGCGTCCACTGCTTGGGCTCTAATCCCCAGGAGCAATCAAGCCGGGAAAGCTATAGGGGCCAGTACGGTCGTGATCGGCCGAACCCGTTGAGCACGCACCGGTGTCACCACACGGAAGCTTACGGTTGGCCTTTACCTGCGTCCGAACGCGCCCCCGCTGGGCTCGAGCCCTTTCGTGGCCCCGATGCGGGTCGATCCTTGGAGTGCTGCGTTCAGGAATGGAAGGACGCGGCCTGGAATTGAGCGCATTGGAAAAGGAAGTGAAAAGGGGGCTCGCACGGTATTCTGTAGGTGGACGGATTTCACGAGCTCCATTGCGCGCTGCTGGCGATGGCATGGCACGCTGCCGCTGTTGGCGCTAACTGGAAACGGGTCTTCATATGTGGGTGTGCTGGAAAGCTGCCAGCTTATGTGCTATCAGAGTAAAGCTAACCGACTAACTGCCAGCGCAAACACGTGAACGCAAAAAAAAAATATTAGCTGCTGGAGAAGAAACGCGGGCAATGATATTCGCACCATTGAAACGATAATCAAGGGCTCTCGTATCCTGTCTCCCTCAACTAAAATCTCCCCGCTTTACTGCTCGCGTTTCAGATTTCCCGTTTCATTTGACGCTGACAGTACTACGGGGACGAATACAAGCTATAGCGCGCAAGCCGCCTCCTTCCGTGCTGCGGGGCCAGCGGCGGTCAGGCGAAGGGCGCCGAGGATGCGGCTTCCGTCGCCGGCGGTGCCACGAAGCGCGCCGCCTTGTTGCTGTTGTGGACTGCCCCGACTTGGATGCTGTCCAGCTCCCGAGGCTGCCGCCGCACTCAAAGTGCAGCTTTGTGGCGACACGCCTCGGCCCGGCCGCCGCTGCAGCCCGCGCGGCGTGCGGCGGCCGCACCGAAATTAGTGTGGCCCCGGGCTCGGCACCCGAGCGCGCGCGCTCCCGGAAAATTGGAGTGGCGCGCTCGCCTCCCCCTTCGCAATTAAGCGCTGGCGGCGCTGATCACGCGCAGCTTTCCCGCGGCGCGCAATTTGCGCGTCAGGCGCCGCGCGGGACGCAACGGATATCGGCCAAGGCGCGGCTGGGAGAGCAAACTGCGGTGGCTGCACGGAGCTGCGAAAAAGCCTCGACCTCCTCAGCGCAAGGGTCGCCGTCTCCCGCGGGCGCGCGCCACCGCAAACCACTTCCAGAGCCTTCGCGGAACGTGGAACTCTTATAATGGACATAGTACTGCGTGTACACCAGCGAATTTTTAATTATCCGCGCACCCGAGAAGCTTGACACCCTTGCCTGAAGCGATACCGCGGCTTCGGCGTTTTTATTCGCTTGTAGAGCTCCTGGCGACAGCTCTGCGTAGGGCAAGAATATCTTGCTGCTGACCTGGTCGGTACTTGCTCCTCAACATTGTTTACTTTGCCTGAAGCGATCCCGCGGCTTCGGCGTTTTTATTCGCTTGTAGAGCTCCTGGCGACAGCTCTGCGTAGGGCAAGAATATCTTGCTGCTGACCTGGTCGGTACTTTCTCCTCAACATTGTTTAACCGCGAGCAGAAAGAATGCCCGGGAACGGGTATTGTACTTCTCATTTCCTACGTCCTCGTCCTGAGTACAGAAAAAAATTTGCCGAACGCGGCAAGAATTACGATTATGCCGACTCTGCGCTGTATTTTGGACAGTCGCTGCATGGTGCAGCTTGAAGAACCGTGATCCGTGAGGGGTTATTTCGGCTCAGGAGTTTCTTGGCCGCGTTGGGTTGCCGTTGCGGAACATTCTATGAAAAAAGGCGCGCTCGTGCTGCAGAGCGCGCCATGCTTTCGCGGAGAGAACCGCAAGTTTGCCCGCCGAGGATTGAAAAGCTATGCGAGTGATGTGCCAGAAGTGGAAGCCGAACTTGCTGGCTTCTTTGTGTCACAGATTTTAAGACCGCCTCCTGGCCATTGTCCCCTCTCTCGCTGAATAGGCTAACACGCTTTGCAAATTTGCTGCGATAACGCACTCTGTGATCGGCTTGCTAAAGGCAAACCAGAATCCGTGCTCTATAATACTAACGACAAGGACTCAACGCGAAGAAAACGCGGCACGAACACCTTTTGGTTGTTCTTTCAGTCGCTGTCTATGTGTTGTTCGATTTGCTCGCGGATGAAACCAGCAAAATTCGCTATGGTAGAGTGATTTTTAGTTTTTGAAAGTCTCAACAACAAAAAAAAAAGGAGGGATGGTTGAATGGACAAAACAGTTGTAAAAATTGGTGGTCTCAGTGCCTTCGATTCGCACGTTACCATCAGTGAGTTGTTGGAGTTAAATACGGTGGTTCCTACCCTTCCACTCGTTGCAGCGGAAGCGTACCGCGCTATCGGACGGAACGGGCAGAGAAGCGTCTGCGCAAAGCCATGGCGTGGCACAGATGCGCGGCTTCGTACCTGGCCCTTCCTCGCAGGTGGGCCGTTGTCGGACGTTTGATTAGCCCCGCCGTACTATGGCACCGCCGAATGGCGTCTTGGGGAAATGGGCGCTGCAAGAGCTGCAGGAAGGCGTGCCCGTCTCGAGAGCCTCATTGCCGTGCAGCTATCTGCGCAACAATTTCTCTCTTCGGAAGCCTCATTAGGACATTGCGCATTTATCGACCATGCCGACCGGGTGCGTTCGCTCCCGTTATTGATTTCCGTGGAGAATTGCGCGCTGACTGCGACTGGAAGGCTCGCACGTCCCATCACGGCGAGATGAGAGAGGAAATATCGTTTCTCATTACCGCCGCCTTTTGTTATTGATACCGGCTGGTTGCCATGGCCGGCGACATTGTCGGGTCGTACGATTCGCATCGCTCCCCGCGACGCTCTTCCTTCGTTGTGTACACAGGGTCGTCCCGTGCGCGGACGTTCGTTCGTGGGCGTGTGTTTCGACCGGGAAGCCTTCGTGCAAACCTGTGTTCGCAAGCACCCTGGCTGCCAGTGACGCATGCGCAGCTCGACCGTATACTGGCCGTAGTGCCACGCGACAGGGTGCTCGAGGGCGGCCCCGTTGAGGCTCTGAGCCACAGTCGTGTACCTTGCAGCGGGTTCCTCGGATGGAACAAAGATAAGGACCCCAACTCTGGTATAGATATTCTGGAACGGCGGCAAATGACTCCACGGACTCGTTGCTTTTTTTCTTTTAAGCGATCAGTAAAGCCTAATTTCAGTAGAACACCTTCTTGGGCAAATTGGTTCATGGCTTGAGTAGACGAAGCGCATAAAAACACAGCACACAGGAAAAGAAAGACACGAGACAGGCGCTTCTGAAGCTTCTGAAGAAGTGCCTGTCTCGTGTCTTTCTTCTCCTGTGTGCTGTGTTTTTGTGCGCTTCATCTACTCAAGTAAAGCCTAACTCGGGCATATATGTCACTGTGACATGAATAGGTAAATCATCACGGGCTTTACTGTAAAGCTCTGCAAGCGATGCAAAATTTTAAACGCAGAGAGACGACGGGATATAACACTGCATTTATAATTTTCCTTCGCGGTCCGCCGCGGTGGCCGAGTGGTTATGGCGCGCGGCTGCTGGCCCGAAAGACGCGAGTGCGGTCCCGGCTGCGGCGGTCGAATTTCGACGAAGGCGAAATCCTAGAGGCCCGTGTACTGTGCGATGTCAGTGCACGTTAAAGAACCCCAGGTGGTCGAAATTTCCGGAGCCCTTCACTACGGCGTCTCTCATAGCCTGAGTCGCTTTGGGACGTTAAACCCCCATATACCATAAACCGTTTTTTCTTCGCGCAGTTAGCACTATTTCACCTGAAGGGAAAAATTGTATTTGTAGAAATACTAAATGCACTGTGCGTGCACATGAGAACGAATGTACGCTTCCTTCAGAAGGCACCAATATATTGTCCGAGATTAATACCAGCTCTAAAACTAGTAGCAGCTTTTCCACTGATGACCGGAAATTCCTGGTCGCTCAGGTTGGACAGATGCTTGTCTGACTGATTTCCTTTGCACTATATGTGCCGCGCATCAGCAATTTCGCGTGCCGATCGGTCCCAGCATTCATGCCTAGTTTCGATTTCTTCGAAAATTGAACTACACGCGCATTCTGTCGAGAAGGTACTGTCCTCTTCCATCGCCTTTATTTGCGGCTCGCTGTTTCTGGCTCCTCGCAGAAGGTTGGCCCAACTAAACGGGCTCACTTTTGTACTCCGAAGCCTACAGAATTTATTCACGACTTTGACGTCACACGCGCGCGTAACGGGCTCCCATTTTGCTGCGGGGCCGTAATGAGGCAGAATCTGGAGCCTAATGTGACTTGCAAACACGCCTTGCGCCGGCAGCCCTGCTGAGGCGGCGCCTTCTCGCCATGTCCTCAGCACGTGTGCGCCCTTAGCTGCGTACACAGCCCAGCCAGCGCTGGGTGTTTGCGCTGGTGCGCCGGAAGTGCGAAGGGGCTCTAACGACCAGAGTGCTAAAATGACCTATCGAAATGCGCGACCGGCGAGTTGAACCGTGCATGAAATGTGGCGGCGGGGGCGAGCGTAAGCGATTTCTTATGGCCGTGGCCGCAGCAGAGAAGCTGAGCGTGGAGAACGTGATGTCGGTGAGCGCGAGCTGCAGTCGTGAATCGTCATGGAAGGCAGTGGTTTTGTTTAAATGAATCCGCTCGTAGTGTGATACTGAGGCGAAGCGACGAAAGTATCCCACGAATGTCGGCTATGGTGTCTCGGTTCACAGTCAAGTAACGAATCCGTGACGAGTGTCTTGAATTTGCGCTTTGAGCGCTAGGATGTTTTGCTCTGCGAAATTTTGTCTGCAAAAATAGAAAAAAAAAGAATGGCGTTTGCGGGAAGTTGTGAATTGAGCAGACTTGTGAGCTTTACACATTTTAGTCCGGCCGATCACAATGCTGCGTCAGCCTCGGCAAAAAGAAAAATCCCATGTTGCGGAGAAGCTTATGCAGCATGATCACAGAAGAAGGATACCACCACGAAGCAAAGGTTTCGGACAGAAGTCGTAAGCTAGAGGTAACGTCCCGAATGTTACAGTTTTTATTGGTTTGGTTTATGGGGGTTTAACGTCCCAAAGCGACTATGGCTATGAGGGACTCGGTAGTGAAAGGCTTCAGAAATTTAGACCACCTGGGCTTCTTTAACGTGCACTGACATCGCACAGCACACGGGCCTCTAGAATTTCGCCGCCATCGAAATTCCGCCGCTGCGGCCGGGATCGAACACGCGTCTTTCGGGCCAGCAGCAGAGCGCCGTAACGAGTGAGCCACCGCGGCGGGTCTGTTACAGTTTTTAATTTATTTATACTTAATCGGGAGTTCGATTAGTGATGCTACAAGCTGGGCGGGAGATGTGAATCATTCTTGATTTTCGGCGCGTAAAGAGGAAAGACGCTGGGCGCCGAAAAGCCAAAAACCTAAAAGCGAGTCTTCCAGCGAGTATGTGACGCAAATTTTACTAGCATGGTGCACAGAAGGAACCATAGCTTGAAGACTGTTTCAGTTGCCGTCAGAATTCCGCGGCAGGAACGCCAAGGTGTGGACAGATTTGCGGATGCTGGGGGTCGCGAGCAGGGCAGGGGCAAATTCAGAAGTATGAATTGTAGGGACGTAAGGAATATTAGAAATTTTCGAATAGCGAATCGAATATCCTTCTGTTTGATTCTTTGATTCAATCAGATAGCGTATGTTCAAATTTTTTTGGGGACGAATCGAGCCCGTTCTCGAGTTTTCGAATATTTTCTAATATTTGGCACAAAGTTCTAATCGTGTACGCCGTTGCTTTTATCAAGGACTGTTTCAAAAACAGGGCCCACTCCGACGCCGCACGGCAGTCTGCGACCATCTGTCTATGCGGAGAGGAGGATTCAGCGCCGCGACGTGGTACATTCGTAAAGCATCGTTCATAATGTGCATACACATATAGCGTTCAAGAATTGGCGTCGGGACAGGGCTGAGCGAGTTTCAGCAAGCCCTGCGTTCATGTCCGATGTCGGCGTCCATGGCTCAAGCTCTCGTCCCTCTCATGAACTGAGATTTGGCGCCAGTTTGTTCGCTGTCGTCATCAGCAGCAAAGGGTTTTCTAGTGCGCATGACAAACGGCCATGGAGTTAGCACATTAACTTCGTATTGCGTGCCTCCTAGGGGAGATCAGTGTTACTTCCTTGGGCAGCTACATCTTTAACTTCCAGACTTGTAGCCACCGCTGCTAGCGCTTCACTGTTTCGCATGAATATTCGCTTTGTGCGAATATTGGCACACGCAGCGAATAATCGCAAGAGATATTCGATTGGTATTCGATGCGGTTTTTAACTACACTGTTCGTACTCGGTTCGGTAGCAAAACTACGCTAATCGTATTCGATTCACATTCGAAAATGCACTAATCGCACAGCCTTGATGATATCACACATATCTGCACGAGGTCGCGCACCGCGCGACCAGTTCCTAATGCCGAACCGGAAACCAGACAACTAAAATGAGTGAACGGAGAACGGATCCTGCCACTGGATGGCCGCAGCGTCGGGCGGCCGACGGGCCAGGCGGTGACTGCTAAAACTACACGAAGAGCTGTCGACCAGTGACGTCGCAGGAGCAACCTGAAAGTGCATTAGGGGCGCTTCAATAGGAGACTGTGATAATCTCCGCGGCCGCAGCGCTGGGTCAGAAGAAGGCAAAGGTCACGGAACGCGTCATCAACCGCCGCCGCAAGTGCGGCGTTCGAATATGTCAACTATGCGACACGTACGACTGACGCATTCACTTCAGCGGACTGAGAGAAGCGGGCATACCGATAGAGTCGACATGGACAGAGATGCCTAGAGAGACAGCAACAAAGGCATCGCAAGCCGCTGCTGGAACCGAAGTCGGCCAGCCGCTAACCTGCTTTCACTATACTACGAGGGTTCACTCGGCAACTTCTATTGACCGGTGCCGCATTCTACCAAGACGGTGGCCCGCTCCCGGTACCACACCAGACATTTTTCGAACAAATACTACGAGGCTGAAAACTATCCTTTTGCTGAGAAAAAAGAAATATTCTGTCGTAGCTATAGTAAACTTGAAGTTCCTGGTCTGTGCAGAAAACCTCGACACGCGAAAACACGATTCTGCTTTGTCGCAAAACTAGACACCAATATTTTCGCTGCTGACTACGGTATGGCCAAAAAAAATGAAGCGAGGATGTGGCGAAACTAGCTGTGCAAACGGAGGACGACTGTGACGCACAGAAAGGAAGCACGTCAGTGCTCCGAGTCAGTGCCCTGCGCTTATGGGGCTGCAGTGGTGCTGTTTTTCAGGGCTCGCAGTTCCTCACTGACGACCCAGAGATGCTTTAAAAGCCGGTTCTCAAAAGGAGCTGCGTCGAATGCCCATTATTCGATATATACGTTTCTACCATGCCACGTAATGCTTCAGGGAGAGCGCCAAATCAATGCGGGAATAATGCAGACTGCGCAATGCCGCCAGGTTTTCGCTCGAACATACAGCGGTATACTCCAGTGGTCTTCGTTGTATGCGGGCCGCAGGCCATACCTCGCGAAATTGTGGAAATGTTTCTAACTGCAACCCTCGCGTTTCACGCGCGGCGCTTGGTGTGCGGAAAAACAAAACCGGGAAACAATAAACGCAAACGCGGGAAAGCCTTGGCGGATTGAACTGATTTGTGAAATAGCGTGGTGTGTCCGCGTATAGCAGTCGCAGCAGAGTGCATTCCAGACCCTGTCCAGAGAAGGTTAATATACTGGTAGCTTTGTGAAACATGTTGCGCCGACGTTCACCCCTTTTCTCCTCTTCCCAGAATAATAAAAAGAAAACAACGCAGGAGGTATGGGAAACCCGATCAGCATGCTTCTTCAATCTTTCTCCTTCCCCGCGTACCTCACATCCTCGCGTACCTCACATCTGGTCAGCTTCAACACGGCGAACTAATGATGTCATTTCAGTTCCGTTGGTCTTAATCTTTTGATATACCGAATTGACCCCCTCCATGAACGGCGGGGAGAGCCATTTGCGCTCTCGATAAGCTCGTAGGCACCCGCGCTTAGCCGTGCGTGGCATCACCGTGTCCGGAGAAAAGGGGATCCTGCTGGTTGAGCCGATGCCGAGCGTTTGGAGCTTTAAGGCCCCTCGGCGGAGCCAACACAGCACTTTGGCCCCAGCTTCCTGTGGACGGCACCTCCGGCCTGACCCGACCGGGGGAAATCGGCAGTCGCCTTTTCCTATCCTCCCCTCTATCTTTCACTTTCCTACCCCTTTCTCACAACTCTCCTGTCTCCTACTCACTTCTTCGCCTTTTCCTTTTTTTTCCTGGCGGCGAGGGTTAACCTTGTGTGGCTGACAAACCTTTGTTACGCCATACTTGGTTATAATGGTGGTGTACAGCTGGTGTGGGCAGGGCTTTCTAAAGGCACCTGTCCCGTTCCCATGTTGCGCTCCGTGGTGCGTGGCTGCCACCATTGCCGAACAACAAACACATTCTATGGCTTCTCATTTCTTTTTCAAACCGATCTCCCTCGAAAGAGAGGGCGCACCGAGACATGCAAATTCTTCAAAAAAATGCAACAAGCTTCCCACGATTCCACGTTGTTCACAGCGTACACGAGGAGCAGACCGCTTGACAAATATCACCATTCATTGTTACCAGGACTTTAACAGGTGCCATAGGAGAAGGCTACAGGATCAAAAAGCTTGCAAACGGAGACCTTCTTTTAGAAGGTTTATACAACCACCAACAAGAGAAATTGTCAGAGGTGAAGTCATTTGGAGATATACCGGTCACAACGAGCACACACCGATCTTTGAATACTGTTCGTGGTGTTATCTCAGATGATGATCTCAAATATGCAACTGATGAAGAACTTCTGGAAGGTTTAAAGGAGCAAAACGTGATCAATGTATACAGGATAAAAATGAGACGAGATAATAAAGAAATCCCCACAAAGCACATTGTCCTGACATTTGCATCTAGTATGCTCCCCGACACCGTAGAAATAGGCTACATAAAGCTCCAACTTCGGCAATACATACTAAATCCACGACGCGGCTTCAAATGCCAACGTTACGGCCACAGCTCGCAGAGCTGCCGGGGCCAACTGACTTGTGCTAAATGTTCTTCCCATGAACACGACTATGGAAGCTGTGCAGTTGAACAACACCTATGTGTAAATTGTGAGGGCAGCCATCCGGCATACTCACGTGCATGTCCAGTCTGGAAACAAGAAAAGGAGATCACTACTATCAACGTCAAAGAAAATATAACATTCAGGGAAGCGCGGAAGAGAGTATCATTGATACACAAACCTACCTTCTCCGATGTGGTGCAACAGGGCACGGCACCACAGCAGCTTTCGGCTCCCGCTCTGGCCACACGCAGTGAGCCTGCAGCAGGGCCACCCGTGCCCCAGGTGGCAGCAGCTAGCGCTGCGCCACCACCCAAAAAAACAGGCCGTGCGGACCTCCAAGTCAGCCGTCCCCAAGGCTCCTCTCCACACGGCGAGGCCCAACACGAAAACAACCGTGCGTCTCGCACGATCGTCCAGCGTGTCGGAGGATGCGATGGACATAAGTCAAGGCAGTCCTGTGGCGTCGACGTCGGAAGGGCGGCGGGGCTCCATAAGCCGGCAAAAAAAAAAAAAAACAGAAGCCCCGAATCAGGGCGCCAGAAAACCCAACCTAGTTCTCTCAATAACTACATAATACAATATGGCATTCATACACGGGAACTGTAGGGGACTCTTACATAATCTAAACGACATAAAAGACATACTAGCCCCACACTCACCTGTCGCCTTGTGTTTACAAGAGACAAATTTAGGGTCTTAGCATGAAAACATTCTAAAACACTTTAAGTTCTTCCGCCGCGACCGAGAGCAGGCGAGCCGGCTTTCGAGTGGCGTAGCCATCATAGTGAACAATGGAATTGCAGCCCGAGAACACAAGCTTAAAACCAGATTATAACCTGTGGCGCCCATCCTGCACACATTCAAAACAATCACAGTGTGCTGCGTTTGTATAGACCCACATCTTAAAATAACACTCCAGGACTTAGAAGACCTTTTAGTGCAACTACCAGAACCGTTTTTGATGGTCGGATATTTTAATGACCACTCCAGTTTTTGGGGAAGTGACAAAACCCACACTGGAGGCCAGCTAATTGAGGATTTCATACTCTGTAATAGCCTTTGCCTCCGGAACACTGGAAAACAAACCTATTGTTCTCCTAGCTCAGGAAAATTGAGTTGTATAGATTTGTCCTTTAGTTCGTTCTCTATTTTTACAGATTTTAATTAGGATGTCTTATGTAGATAACCCAAATGGAAGTGATCATCTACCTTTACTAATTAGCTTAGCACATTCACCCTAAGTAATCCCAACTAAACTACAATGATGGAAACTGCACTTAGCCGACTGGGCCCTGTTCCGTGAAAAAGCCAGCCTGGATAAAATAGTTTCTGGCGACCTGAGTGTAGATGAACTTAACGAATTTTTCGCAAACTGTATTATTGCCGCTGCACGCCAAGCCATTCCTCAATCCTCTGGAATAATAAAAGAAAATCACAAATACTGGCACACAAAAGGACGTAAAGGAGCAAAAAAGAAACAAAACAAAGCCTGGGGCATTTTTCGCAGTACCCCACACAGCAGAATTTTATAGAATTTAAAAAGGCGAGAGCGAAAGCTCGATATGATCGTCGTAGTGCCGAAAAATGTTCGTGGAAAAATTACATGTTGTTGATAAACAGCTCAACCACACCAAAACAAATGTGGGAGAAGGTCAGAAATCTAAATGGCAGCTACTCTTCGTTCACAGTCCCTCTTCTTACAGGTCCCGGTGTACGGACGAGCCTAGAAGAACAGGCAGATATTTTAGGAGAATATTTTTCTGGAGCTTCCAGCTCATCCCACTATACCTATTCATTTCTTAAATACAAAACACAGAAGAGAAGCAAACACTGCCGACAGGTTGCGGTACAAATGAACCATACAATAGTTTAATTACAACACAAGAGATTCAAACAGCACTTTCTGCCAGTAAACATACTCCGCCCGGCCCAGACCTAATACATTACCAAATGCTAGCCTATCTTTCTGAACCTGCCGTAGAGGCACTTCTAATTTTTTTTAACAGAGTTTTGTTATCAAGAAAAATACCCAAAGCTTGGAAAGAAGCCATTATTGTACCGTTTCTAAAACACGGGAAGCCACCAACCTATCGTAGCAGTTATGGACCCGTAGCGCTTACCAGTTGCCTCGCCAAGTCCTTTGAAAGTGTCCTAAATAGAAGACTGAATTTTGTGCTTCAGTCCCGTAAACTTCTCGACAGCCATCGATGTGGTTTTAAAAAAGGATGCTGCAATACACATCACCTAGTCCACCTTGAAAATACTGTCAGAGATGCGTTTATACACAAGCAACCCTGTATGCAGCCTTTTTTTTACTTATAAAGGGCATATAACACAGCGTGGAGGTTTGGCATTCTTCAAGACTTTGCCGAGCTTGGCATCCGCGGAAGGATGTTAAATTGCGTAAACGACTTCTTGTCCCACCGCTCGTTTAATGTACGCCTAGAGTCAACCATTTCAAAGAATTTTATTCGGGTGAATGGGGTACCTCAAGGATGCATTTTAGGTACAACTCTCTGCCGTAAAAGTGAATTGTATTAGCAAAATAATCACAAGATTCATTATGTATTAACTTTATGTAGACGATCTTCAGATACCATGTACATCCTCCAACACATCCACATGCGAAAGACAAATACAGCTAACAATAAATAAACTGGCATCATGGGCAGACAGGAATGGTTTCCAGTTCTCTCCACAAAAACGGTGGCCTTACTTTTTTCAATGAAACGGAGCCTACAGACAGATCCCACACTACACTATTCGAAACCCAGTAACCTTTAAGAACTGAACACAAATTCTGAGGCATAACATTTGACCGAAAACTAACTTTCGTGCCTAACATAAATGCGTTGAAAAAGAAAGCTTCTCGATCACTGAATATACTCAAAGTCCTTTCACACAAACATTGGAGTTCTGACAGGGCACGCCTTGTACAGATTTATCGCTATCTGGTACGATCCTGCTTAGACTATGGTTGCGTGTATGGTTCAGCAAGGGCATCCTACTTGAAAAGTCTAGTTCCAGTGCATAGCTTAAGTTTGGGTCTTTCCACTGGCGCATACAGGACGTCGCCCATAAACAGTCTTTATGTTGAAACATACGAACCGTCACTTACAGATAGAAGAAGCATGCTTACATGCTCATACGATCTAAAAATCCGTTCCCTAACAAAACATATCTGTTACGAAATAGTTACAAAGTGTCCATCGAGAACACTCTTTAACAACAAACCGCAAACCACCAGGCCACTGCTCTTGCGTTTTGAAGAGATTTGCCAGAATCTCGGCGTACTGAACACATTACCCATCATTGCGCTAAGAGGAGATCCGCTGCCTCCATGGTACGATTTTCCTGCATTGTGCGATTTCACTCTTACAGAGTTCCGCAAAACGCAAACTCTACAACAACATATAGTACAAGAATTCCTTGCACTTGAGGAAACATACAATGGTTTCACGAACATTTATACTGACGGTTCAAAAACGGATGCCTACGTAGGAAGCGCAGGAGTGCGAGGGATTTCGGAGACAACAATACGACTTCCACAGCGCGCATCCATCTTCACTGCAGAATGTTACGCAGTATGTGCGGCCATAGCAAAAATACTAACCGAGAACCTCAAAAACGCTAAAATATACACAGACTCTTTAAGTGTACGTACAGCCCTCCACTCTAGAAACGCAATCACTCCTATACTTGGTAACATCATACACAACATAGTAACAGCCACACCTCGAAGACAAGACATTAAACTCTGCTGGGTCCCGAGTCATGTCGGAATAAAAGGCAATGAGAGAGCAGATTTCTGTGCTGCTCAAGCTCGTGGCAAGGAAATAATGAAAGTAAACATGCCCTTTAATGACTGCATGAAATTAGTACAACAGAAATTAAGGAAAAAATGGCAGTCGGCTTGGAACAGCGAAGTGAATAATAAACTACACTTAGTAAAGCCGGTTTTAGGGGAATTTAAGTCGTGTGTGCACCAGGAACGTTTTAATGAAGTGATTTTATGCCGTCTCTGAATAGGCCACACGCACCTTACGCATGACTTCCTGCTAACAAAACAAGATAAACCTGTTTGCGAAGAATGCGGAGATGAACTTACTGTTAACCACATTTTATTCTCATGTGCAAAACTAGAAAAACTAAGAAAAAAGTACTTCACTCAATTTTATCATGAATGCATTCCTTTCCACCCAACATTGGTCTTAGCTGATAATTCAATTGTTAACATACCTTCCCTTTTTAGCTTTTTAATAGGAGCAGGAGTACTTGAAAACCTGTACTTTTTGAACCATTGGTTCGTTTCATTACATATTACACATCAGCCACTTTCTCATTCCTGAGAACTAGGCTGAGGCTTTTCATTTTATCGGGTGGGAGCCTCAGGATCCATGCCCAGCCAAGGATATCCGCTAAGGCTGCCTGACTATCTTTTTTAGGCTTTTACCATTCGCCATTTCCAAATTTCTTCTCCTCTGTCCTTACTAGGCAGTACAATAACTTTAGGTCATCTACACCATCGACGATTTTTCATAGTCCTAAGCATTCTACAGAAAACCGATTCTATACCTTGAGCTTGGAGCATGATGCCCTATAGCTGCACATGTTCCATAAAACCCTACCCAACACAACACATAAGCTTGCAGGGCGCTGAGCCGTCCACACGTGCACTCAATGCGAAGGAAGCTGGTAGAAAACGGATGCATGAGAAATGGTCATCTTCGAAGAAATCGTCAGTGAAAGCAGCATGCGCGTAGCATGAAACGGGAACCATGGAGGCAAAAATGGACAAGGGGCAGAACAGAACTTAGAGGGTGAACTCAGGTCATTCCTTCGCTTCCGCGGTTTTCAAGTGATTTTTTTTTTCGAAATTATAACTGTTTGAGTCCAAGTTGCCAAACATTAGCTAACACCTTACAGTAAGCGCTGCCTGGTACTGGACGGATGCCAGTGGCGCGCTGAACCCGGCCAACGGCGTTGCTCTCATGATAGCCTAGCGGCTTGCGTCTGCAGGAAGCTGTGCGTAGTAAACATTTGGTGGAAGGAATCGATAACGATTTTTTTTCTTTTTCTGGGCCCGTCATAAGACCCGGCTGTGCGTCTCATAAAACGCTCCGGAGTGCGGCGTAAGTGCCAGGAAGGTGTTTCGCCGAAGGCCTGCAGCTGCACTTCTTACATTTTGCACGGAACGATGGGCGGTTAATGCAGTTCTCTCCGGCTCTTAAACGATGCAGGTTTTGATGCCAACAGCTTCTTAACGCGTTCATAGCGGCAGCGATTTTCGGGGCCGTAATCCCTGCGCATCGTGGCCCACCGGTGGGTCAGCCTTAGATTTTCTTGGGGGCGGCGTGACCCACCAGCGAGCCGCTGGCGAAGTCAACCTATTTGAACCGACAACAGATGCTAATAGCAACCTGGCATGAGCGTTTTTCGCGGGCTCTTTGAAAATCTCAAATGTCCCACGGCTTCTTAACGGCACTCAGTATCCGTGTCGCACAGCAGGGGTGCCCGACGTGACTCACCGGCGACCCATGGCACAGTGAACGTGTTAATAACGTCTGCTGTCTGTCCGACTTAAATAGTATAACCGATTGTGCTTTACTGGGCTCTTCTTCGTGAGATCCAACTATGTTGTTGTTCATCTGTAGCGAGATTTCTTTCTGGGACATCCGTCAGTGAATTAAATTCCGTCCTGCGGTCATTGTTGCCAAAGAAATTTCGAATAACGCGCAGCAAACAGCCTGCCACGTGACCTGCTGTTAAAGTCTCTGTCTGCCGGCACAGTGTCGGCGACTAAACAAATGTGCGCCGTGCACGCCTTTCTTCCCATATCAACATCGTGGGCGTGGGGCGCCCGATATACTGTCCCAATATTTGCCGCGGCCTCTCCCCTGTAGGCCCATGTCGTTAAGTCACGTGTTTCTCAACTTGCGGCGGGTGTGAAACGTCGCCAGTGGTGGGCAGTTTTTCTCGCGGGAACGTGCCACGCCCCTGTTCATTGCGCAAGACGCGTGCGCAGCGTCAATACGCGCTGGGCGTGACCGCGTCTCGTTTCTGGCCTTTGTTCACTCGTGGGTCGAACCGCTTGATGCTGTGCGGCGCTCATCTGCGGATTTATACAGTGTATGGGACGGGGAGAAGCGCCAACTATTTTCCGGCTGTAGATCTAAACAAGAGCTAAAACACTAGGAAAAGGGCTGCAACCCTTAAAAAAATTATTTAAACAATCTATAGACTGTCCATAGACTTCTTTCTACAATATCTGTAGGCTGTCTATAGACAAAGCCTAGCGAATAGTCGAAAGGCAATAGAAATCTGATAGACAGTCTATAGACAATCTATAGACGTATGGCCGTACACTTTTTGTAGACTTTTGACTCTTGACAGTCTATAGACTATGAATCGACAAAAATAAATACCTATAGGAAGGCGATAGAGTCTATAAGAAGTCCATAGACTGTATATAGAATATTTTTATAAGGGAAGGCGCCAGGTTATCTTGTTCATTGGAAACTTACGTTGGCGCTTACCCTTTAAGGTAGTTTTGCGACTAGATGCTGTGGCAATTTGTCTTGTGCTGTGCGTGTGTGCATATTTGCTTGCTGAAAGCCACAAAATAGTAGAAAAGAAAAGAAAACAAGCAGGAAAATGCAGAAACTCTACTTGTATGGGTATAATGCTGCTTGTAGCAAACCTTCGGCAGGGCTCGTGGCGCTTCCTTGCCCTGCGCATAGATGCGGATTGCTATGCCCAGTTATGCTTCAGTGACTGGCTCTTTCTTTCAAGCCGCTAAATTGGCAGGCATATGTCTCTGGCTGTCCGCGTCCGCCTGTCGCTCGCTGATGCTGTCTCGTTAGAGGCCGCGTGGACAGCACAAAGGACGGCATCCCGCAGAGCGCCGTCAGCAGCGACTGACTTGCTTCATTCAGGGCTAAAGCCAGGAGGTCATTCTAGCGCGTCACAGTTGACGCTTCGTGGGTGTAAGGTTGACTTGTATTTCAAAAAACCCTTTCATCCCGACACGCTCGGATAGATGTGCGTCCACTTAGTACTGAATGGTAAGCGTCGGGATCTGCTACAGCTTTGAGATGAAGAAGCAAGGAAGGAGAGAATTGGAAAGTTAGGTTAATTGATGTTTGTGTAACGCACCTCGCGTCGAAACATCTCTCTTATTTTGCGTTTTTGTCGCAGGTCATATATCGCTTGGCCGCAGATGGCACCTGTCGCATACATGTCTGGGTGTCTAGATCTGCGCGTTTTGAGCGCACTGCCGTTTATGCTTTTCATGCAATCAGCGAGACGAAAACGAGGCGTTTTCTCGATAGTCTTAGTACGAGGGTGGGATCCTGGTAGCCACTTTTGTGATGTAATTAAAGCACTGCCTTGAAACAACCTAATCGCGCAATTGCTGACAATGTATAAGATGGAGGCCAGTGCGGGTTTCGTAAAAAGTACTAAGAATTTTGCTTCTTGTCCTTTCAATAGCACGAAATGTGTGCCGCGCCACTTGCATCGGGGCTGTGGTTCTGCTTGTAGATATAAGGTGTTACGCGTTAGTCGTGTTGTGCAGTGCACCTGCAGCCAAATGTCAGTCAGCACACGTGTCGTCGACTCTGATAGGCGGTTCCTTGCTCCTTCCAGCCTGGCCTTTTATGACATCCAGAGTGCAAGCCGGAACCTTTGTTCGCCCGGCAGTTTGGAGTCTAATGTTTTGGGCTGTTGTCTTTTGGATGTATCGCGCGTGAAGAGCAAATACCGACGGCTCAATGTGCCATATTCTAAAGGCAGCGTATAAGCTAAGTACAAACTTCCTGAAGCGTCGTTTGGCAAAACAAGTGAAAGGCCAGAAAGCTTAGCAGACAGCAATGCTGGCGACGAGTGCAACTTGCATTGAAGTGCATATCAGCCCCCGCGGTGGCTCAGTGGTTATGGCTCTCGGCTGCTGACCCAAACGACGTGAGTGCGATCCCGGCCGCGGCGGTCGAATTTCGATGGAGGCGAAATTCTAGAGGCCCGTGTACCGTGCGATATCATGCACGTTAAAGAACCCCAGGTGGTTGAAATTTCCGGAGCCCTTCACTACGGCGTCCCTGATAGCCTGAGTCACTTTGGGACGTTATAAACTCCCATAAACTATAAAACCAGAAGTGCATATCTTATTCGGTACACAGCTCACGCGTAGTTACATTCAGGATTGTTTATACATGTTTAGTCTTGTTGAGTTGTTGAGTTATCGATGCCCGGAAAACGTACGCTCTATGAGGCATTGTTTTTATCGTTGTCAAGCGGGTAAATTGTTCCTATTTGTCCCCTCTTTATGACGCGTCGAACAAAAGTGACTTGGAGGGAAGACTTGTTGGCTCGGTGCTGTGGATCTTCTGAGGTGGCAACTGTAGCAGCGAATTGCATGGTTGTTTGCTTGTTGTTGGGACGCCGATTTGGTATGTACAGTAAAAGAAGGAAAACTTAGCAGGCGTAGTTACAAATTGACCAGTATAACTGTTTTATTTCAATGTTTCGGGGACACCTCAGTCACAATGTCACGATGTCGTGTTTATAAATCTCCCGCTGGCCGCATCGCAATTTGACATCGTGTTTTCGCACCCACGAATCGACGCATTCTTGTTCTTTTTTTCCCCTCTCCGCAGAAATAAAGAAAAAAGGAAAGGAAGGAATAAAGAAGGCGAGCAGGCGGGAATCTTTGCTCAACAAAGTTGCTCGCATGCCAGCGAGAATATTACACGAGCGAAGCGCGCGCGTTTTTCCCGAGCTTGGCCGTGCGGAGACGTCGTCTTCGCCTCGCCGCGCCGCGCGGTTCACTCGTTTTTCGCGTCGTTTTTCGGGCGCTTTAGCCCCGGCTCTCGCCTCCTTTGGCGCCGCTTGGCACTTTTATGCACAAAGGGAAAGCGGCGGCGTTTCCGAGAAGAATGACGACGTCGTTTCGCGCGTGCCTCCTTTTTGCCTCGTGTTTTCTCTCTCTCTCTCTCTTTGCCGGCCGTCTCAATGACGCGGCCTGCCCTCCAATATGGGAGCGTCGTCGCGGCCGTCTTCGTTGCTCTGCTTGCCAGTGTGTTCGCTCTCGGCGACAAAGGAGATGCGGATTCCTCGCGTCGCCCCTCCTCCGGCAGGCCCTTTGTGCTTCTCGCGAGGCTCGCGCGGCTGTCGCGACAAGAAGCGACGGTTATTCGGCACGCTCGGAAGGATTAAACCGGTCGTCCAGAGTGGATTCCGGCTCCCGGGTGGGCGTCCGCGGCGCAGGTGGGTGTCGGATGTATCGCGCCTGCCGTCTGCCTTTCCCTTTGTTGTCCCGTGGGCGCCGGCATCTTCTCAGATGCGACGCTGGCTCGCTCTGCTTCCATACGGCGGCGATTTGATGCCTGCCGTCGGGGAGTTCTGGCTCGGCACCTCTTAATCGCGTGTGGGCTGGCGGAATGTGAAAGAGAAAAAAAAGGGGGGGGGGGGGACATAATTAGGGACTCGGCTTTTGCTCGTTTGCGAACGCTCGCTCCGCGCCAAGGTTTGTTTTGTTTGAACCGAGGTGTTTCAAGTCCTGATGCGTCCCGCGTGAAGTAGAGCAAACCGCGGTCATTGTATTTGTGCCGGCACTTCTGTGGGAAATAAAAGAACGCGTGGCGCGCAAGGACGGTCTCTTGCGCTTAAGCGCTCTTCAGTTCCCGATAGTGGTACAAAGGTCAAGGAGAGTACGAAGCTCTTTCAAGCGGCACAAGGCTGCAGTGTGCGACTGGAATGGCGGAGCTAGGACCTTACTTCTACTCAGCAAAGCAGGTTAAATATGAGAATATGAGCATTTCGTGCATTCACGAACACTCTGCTGTAATAGGGTTTTTCGTATTCAGAATGGGAAAGGACATGATGCTGTTAGAGGAACAGCAGGTCTCAGACATCGTCGACATCGGCGCCATTCATCGCGTTCTGTGTTTTATTAACATAATTTTATTAAGAATCCGTGGGGAATAAAACGAATAATTTTTTAAAACCGGTAAACGTTTGAAATGATCATGCGGTTATGAGACGATTCCGAACGGCTCCAATTGCAGTCTAAGGGATGTGTTTACTTTGTGACCGAAATCTTGCTCAATCAGTACAGCTAGGTATTACTTGGTGCAGAAAATTTCATGGGATATTTTTCGTGGTCACGAAACAAGATCATTTACAGACAGTAGTGGAATGGAATATGCGACTGACCGGCATAACTTCGATACTTGACGCCGAAACGAGGAAATGCTTAGCAGTGATCGAATATAACGGCTGTATTATTATTTTACCTTTTATTACATAGCATTTCTTTTACTTATGACCCCATTTGCGGCCTTGTATATCACCTTCGCTGATATGTGCATCCCGGATGCGTTCGAAAATCACTTTGTAATTGATGTTCGGCTGTAGGGAACACGTGACTTATCTTTCCGTGAGGCGAGTCTGCGGCGCAGGTCATGCCTGAAACTTATCCGTCTTGCTGGGTCAATCCTGTTGGGGGTGCCGTTTAGCCGTTGGGCATATTTTTCTGGGTTTACCCTCAATATGAACCACCAAGGACTCTTGAGTCGGTCTCTGAATCGCTTCTATTAACATCCTTTCACTGCAAGGAAGTGGTTGGCACCCTTGAGTGATCTATCAGAGGAAAAAAACGGCTCTTGGAGCTCTGTAGGCGTTCTTAAAGTATATCGAATCCAAATATTCGTACCTGTTCCTTTTCTTTCTTTGTGCCGTTTCCTTACGTGCTCTTTGCTGCGACGCATACCATGCAGTTTACTTTTCGTGGTCAATGTTCATTTCTTCTCGACTGTGTGCAGAAGGGACTTTCGCAGCGCCCACGGATAGTGTGCAACGAATTTTGTTCTTACTTGGCTGATCAAGACATCTCACTCTTAGTGTTTCACCGCTGCGCAAATGGTTTATTCCGGTTGTTGTCATTTTTCGTCAGTTATTTATGTTCAGCGCTGCGCGGGAGCCGCCGACAGCAGTTGCCAACATACCAAATCTATATATACGACTACCTTTATTCATTCTTGCATTTCGCTGTGGTGACGGCCGCGACTTGGTTCCCAGACGCCCGTGCCTGTCGGCGTTAGGACACAGAGGGCGTGATCGATACGACCCGCCTTGTAATTGTGCGTCGATAACTCGAAGCCGAACTGGCCCCGAACGCAGACGACGAAACGAGCAGATTTTTGTCGTCGTCCACTTTTCATTCTGCCTGTAAATGGCACTTCGCCCCAGCGCGAAACTGCATGCGGGAAAGCCAGAGGCGGGCGAGGCGAGAGGAGCGGTGGCGCTTAACCGACTGCAGCTTTTCCTCGCCGGGGTGTTTGCGCCTGTCTGTTGTTGCCAGGAAAAAATAAAAGGAAAGTGCACAGGCCTGCCCACTGGCTCAACTCGAGCCACAATCGCTACCACGTGCAGATAGTACGAGAGTTGAAAGATGGGATAGAAAGACAGGATAGCAAAGACGCGCGGTATAAAGACCAAGGCCGATCTCCCGGAGGTAGTGCAATACCGGGCCAACCGGTGGCGGAAGTGAAGCAACGTTCAAACTCTCCGCCACATTTGCAAAAATAAGTCCAATCGGGACCCGTAACAGATATTCTACGGGGTCCGGGGTAGTATAAACCCCCTATCCCTTGCGCCGGAGCGCCGTCCACATCGCTGTACAAGTGGACGCTCAGAAGAGTGGCTCTGACAAGTCGCGCATTCGTCAGCGCTAGGGAGGCCGTCTGTTAATCGCCATTTGAGGCGCCAGGTTTTTTATCGCGTAGAGCGCGCACGTGCGGAGCCTTATCAACTCACGGCGGGAGACCATCTACAATAGCTCAAGCAGCTAATAAACACAGCCTTTCTCCTGCCAGACACGTTGCCCGAGTCAAGCAAACAAGCCGGCACAGCTATTTGCGGATCTTATTTACCGTCTTGCTTGCGAAAGCCTGCACCGAGGGGCGCGACTTTCAAACTACTCGCTGTGATGCGATAGAGTCGTGCCAGGCTTTGGCAAGCGTGGCTGCCGAGCTGGGCGAAGTAGACTATACCGAATAATGGAGTCTTGGGTGGCGGCACGTTCTTCCGCTCGACCAGTTCGCTCTCTCGGCGCGAAGGAAAAAGCAGGAAGGGAGAGCAGGCGACGTGCGCGCCGTGCCGCGGACAGGGCCGCTGTTCTTGGCTGCGTGGTGAGGCGCGGAAACGAGGCAGGATGAAGCCCCTGCGCCGCCATCGTGCGCAGCGGCGATGGATGGACGAGGCGGCAGCCACTACCTGTGTGCCTGCGCCCGCAGGAGCTGTTCCTATTAATAATGGGCGTGCGCGGGATGAGGCGGCTATTTGGAGCAGGCCTCACCCGGCGGCGGCGGCGCTCGGCAGCCATGGCGGCGGTTTTCTGGGCTCGCGGCCCGCGCGACGAGGCAGCCCTCGCCGCGCCCGTGGCACCGACCAGGCGTCGCCGTCACTTTGACCTCGTTCCGTCTGGGCGCCGCTTGTGTCTGGCGTGGCCCACTGCTCGGTCGCGCGTTACACTTTGTCCGAGGCGAGGGCGAGGTGTTTGCACGCACCGAAGGCGAGCGAGAGCAGCTGCCGCCAGCCTTGAGTGCGCGGCCTGCGCGGCTTCTGAACGACGGAAACAATTTAGGTTCCAGGAAAGCGTTCGTGGCGTAATCGGCGGGTACGCGAAACGGAATGGGCTGGTGGAGAAATTTAGTGAAGACAGATGGTCCAGAGACGTATGCATATTAGCAGCCGTAACACTGAAGCCAAGAGGCTTCTCGTCCGGTGGATCCGCGACGCACGCTGGACGACACTGCATGCGGACCGCAGCTGTTTTGCTGCCAGGGCGGAGCGGGTGTCGGCCGATGAAGGGGCTGGTGTGCCGCGCGGTCGGCCTTCCGCACTCGGCGGCCAGCGGCACGCGTTGCTGTGCGCGAGCGGCGGCTGAGAACGCGCGCGCGATTGATTTGTGTCGGCAGGGAAAACGACCCGCGACGCTATTTGCGGAACCACGCCCACCCGGGTGAATCGAGCGCGGTGCCCCGCCATTGGGCGCACTCGGGCGGCCGATCGGCCGTGCCAGCGGCGCACATTTCGCGCCGAACCTCGCGCTCCCTGTTTGCGTTGGCGCGGTTCCGCCGCTCGTCGGCCGCTAAGTGATTTTCTGCCCCGTCCCGGTTGCTCTTGGCCGCGCGGGACGATTACGCCCTCGGAGGCGCGCGCCTTCCTGTCCCGCTTTCGGGGGATCTCCTTCTCTCTCCGCCTCGTTTTCGATTGCGACGAAAGCGCCCATTTGCTGAGATTCGGGTGCGCGCATAAAAACCGCGAGGTGATCGATATGTGGCCGCAGCTCCCGAATGTGCGTCGTCTGTCCTACATGACTGAAACTTCAAAGTGCGTATATGCCCTCAACTTTAGGACCATAGCACTTTGTTGTTCCTCAGAGCCGCAGTCTGCTCAGTCTAATGCATTTTGAAACAGCGCAACAAAGACGGGACGTGGAAACTGAGGTGTAAAGACAAACATGCGCTGACTAACAACTGGGTTTATTGAAAAAAACACACAAAATATATACAGAGTTAGGAAAGATTAATCGCCACCATAGTCAACTCATGCCACATGTGACGCCAGATATCCAATCTCCCCTTCGGAAAGGGCGACCGATGGGCAACTAATGCACGTTGCGCCTTTCTCACGTATAAGAAAAGCTTCAAAAACTTCTCGCGTCATCTTATCACAATGGCGAAACACGATATTGGTGTTCTTATAGTCGGGGGTACATTTGCATTTCTTGCAACGGAATGCACCTTTGGATACGTACCAACTTGCCCAAATTTATGCTTTACTCAGTCTAATGCCCCTTCTTATACTTGAAAACTGCGCGTGAAGGTCCTTTCGAGTGCGACTGTCCCCTTGTGGGCGTTGTTAGGTGCAACGTGTGCCATCATCCTGTAACTGCAAAATATGGATTCCCTGTCACGTTGTTCGAGGCACTTCAATGATTCGTTCTCATTGTGTTTTAATATCCTGGCATGTACCTGGGGAAACGGGGTTGGTGTGATTAGGATCGTGTGGTAGATTTTGGAACCGTGACCGACTCTTACAGAGGACAAAACGCTTGTCAATAACACGTTCTGGGCATGTTTCGCTCTGAAGACGCGATATCTAGCGATAACATTTGGTTAAAAAGGGTCTGGATATAAGCATGTGCAGTTAAACTCATAGGATTTCATCGTCATTTATTGCCCTCCTGGTCGCATCGTCTTTGGGAGCTGCGGAACACACAGTTCGATCATTCTAGGCGTGTTTTGCCCTCTGTACGAGACTTGGCGGCCAAGGTCTCTTCAAGCCTTTCTTTATCCTGGAACCACCGGTAATAACCGTTCCTGTTTGTCGTTTTCTTGTGATTTAAATCCAGTTCGTTTACAGGTGGGTTTAGGGGAGGAAGCGGGAAAAAAATCACTGAAAAATTTTGTGGAGAGAAATTTTCTCCAGGAGGATTTCTCTGGCCGTCCTCTTTTTCTGAGAGTGAAGTTCGAAAAACGCATTGTACGCATGCATGTGTGAGCCTCTTTGCCGCTTCGAAAGCCACCCATAAATCGGCCACTGCATTTAACGCCGTTATCAGCTTTTGTGCCGCGCACTTGCTGAAAAGATTGCTCGTGTAGAGCACGCAAGCGGAGCGCGTCGTTCTCCGCTGCCAGTGCCCCGGCGTTTGTCACAACTCGCCCTACGGCGGCGGTCTCCCCGAGCACTTCCAAAGATAAAATCGGCTCTACGAAACGGGCCAGGCGTCGCAGTGCAGCTTCTGACTTTTACGCATGCGCGCCAAAAAGATGGCGGAAAAACGGCACAGGCCGGGGAAAGTTCCCTCCGGTTTCCCCCTCACCCTATCTCCGCGTTTGAATGGGATCAGTGCGCGCTTCGCGTCATAGCTGCTATGAATAAAAGGCTGTGCCTGCAGCGCATGCACGGAATAACCTTTAGAACGGCTCGGGCGCTCATAATGGCGGGCATAATTTGAGACGCAAGACCCGGTGGCGGAAGCGCTCGCCGAGGCCCGAGGATCCCGCGCCTATATACACAGGAGACCGCGCCAAACGCGCTTTCCCCGCTCTTTATTATTATTTTTTTCGCTCTCGCCCGCTACCATGCCGGCTGCGGGAAAGCGCCAGCTCTCCGACACAGTTGGCTGTCTGGCTGGCTGTAGAGTGCTGTTGCCTGCGTTCGGTCGTAGGTTGTTTGTATCATTTTCAGGCTTTCTGTGTCCCCTCGACTTGTCGGGCAGGTCGTATAAGCAGGCTCTGCTTAGTTTTTTTTTCTTCCTTGAAGGGGGTGCTCCAGGTGTGCCGTTAAGTACCCCTCATTGCACGACGGGGTAGAGCGCGTTGCGTTAAGTTGTGCTTCACGGTTTTACTCTACCTTTACGCCTTCAGTGCCAGTATTAAACGGCTGCTGTGTGGGGGGCTTTTTTTTCTCTTTTTTTTCGTCGCTGTCGCCATTTTTTTTTTGCTTAAACCTGCGCGAAATAGTCTAAGCGAACTTGTGTCTGCTGGCTACCTCACCACGTTTGACGTTGTGTCAATAGCGGTGTGCTCTCTGTAAGACATGATGATAATTGTGGGGAACATTGTTCTTCCTTCGCCTTGGCTTGATCGACGCCTGGGCGGCCAGCCGATCAGACAAGACCTTGCGATTCGTGGCATTACACTCCGCTTTCAGCGCACACTGTGAGACCCGAGATTCGCTCCATCTTCTTGGCAAACATGCGGACGGAAAGTGTGACGGGGTATTCGGAAGGCATCAGGAGGGGGGGATCGTCTTTTGTCCCCACTGAGCGCATGCTTTGTCACGCTATCTTGAGCTCCGTTCACGTGAAACTCATGACGGCAGGTACAAGAGCACAACCACGAGCATTCCCGCTCTCTGTCCTATAACGTCATAGGTTTTTCTGTGTAGAAGTAGGCGCCGTTTCGCCATTTCACGGTATGGTGTCATTGAGAGCGGACGGGAGTTTCGGGGCGTGCACGTTTCGAATGACCCGGCTTTGCTGCGCCCCCAGCGGACAGAGTTGTACTCTGCGGGTAGTGCGACTCTTCTCGGAGGTTACCCGCGGCAAGTAATGTTATATTTCCGACTGCGTTATTCTTTCTTTTCCCTCTCGAAGCCAGGAACGAAAACTCGGCACTGTTTGGCTACTCGATTGCTCGGCGGAAGTGTAGCTCAACCGACAGCACAATGCATCTTTTCATGAGGACGCGCAGCTGTTGGGAGAGCACGCGCGGTTCTTTCTCTCGAGCCTGTTTCGCGGCGCAGCCTTCTAGCAGCGTGCGAACGAAACCGGGGCAGCGGAAGGCTTCATTTTGGACAGCGCGCGGCTGGCCTTCCCTTCGGGGAGTGCTCAAGAACAGCCGCTTGCGAGAGCTGCGACCTACAGGCGCACAGTCGGCGCTGTAGCACCGCGCGCTGTTCTGTCGTTGCCCGCAACTTACGCGTGCTTTTTTTTTTTGCGCGCGCGTCTCTACCAGAGGTGCCAAGAGGAAAGGGCTTGACACGCGATCCTTTAGGCTGTGACACGCGTGCGCGGAAACGTCTGATAGAACAACTTGTTCCTTGTTGCTGAACAAGTGTCGTTTTAAGAGGGCTCTTTTGGAGCGTGCCAATACTTCGGTAGCGCGGCCAGATCTCCACTGCAGCTGTCGACCGAGTTGAGTGGCGGGTGAGCCTCGAGGAGACCACGTGCGCTTCCAAGTTGCTGCCTGCTGTCACTTTCGTCGCCGAGCTGGCGGCCCTGTCGGGTGGCGGCGCTGGTCCGCGAGCACGTGCACGCGCGGTGCTCGTGCTCCAGATGCAGCCCGCCAGACTGCAGCCGCGGGTCAGGGTCGCCGCACCCTCGCTGACAAGCAGCTTTCCCATTGTTCCCTCGGCGACAGGGCAGGCCGCGAGGAGACGCCCCGCACCGAGTCGACGCAGCGGAGAAAAGATCGCCGCCGCTACCGCGGACGGAAATTCCGCATCCCGGCCCTCGCGTTCGCCGCATAGCTGGTCAGCCGGGTGGACGCGCTCGGAGGGGAAGCCTGCTCCCCGGAGGCCTTTTTGTGCGCGCGTTCCTTCTGGAGCGAGGCCCAAGGGCACGAGGAGATCGGAGGGATCGAATGCGCGCCGGCCGAGTTTTGCGGCGATAAAGCGGCCGGCACCGAAGCCCTCTATCGCGAAGGCGCGGCTGTGTCGGGGCGCGTCGTGTCGCGAATGCGTCGCCGGGCGCAGATTCGGCCGCCCCGGGTGCGGGCCCCGTTTTTACGCGCGTGGCGCCCTTATCGGGCCGAGCGCGCGCTGCCACTTGACAAGGTCGTTAGGGCCGCCGCATCGTTTTCTATTAGTGCGGCGCTCCTCGGCGCTCGTATACCACTTTCGCGTGCCTATCGCTAGCAGGCGGAGGGGGGGGGGGGGGGGGGGGGGGGGGGCACCGCCGCCCTGTAAGCTCCTTCCGGCCGACACGATAAACAGAGGCGCCAAATAGGGCCGCCTCGGGGTGGCGCTTTGTCAGCGTCGTATTTCAGGCGCGCACATTCGCCTTTTGAGAGCCCCGGGGCCATCTTGCGCGCCACTCGAGCCCCCCCCCCCCCCCCCCCCTCCCCCACGCGTCTCGCGCCACTCATGAAACATTCACCCAACGGGCTGCAGCACAGCGAAACGAGCCGGCAGGTGCGCCCCGACGACTTGGCGGGGGGACACCACGGTCGCCGAGTATGCTGCGCGAGGAGGAGGAGGCCGTCTGGATTGTGGGGGCCCAGCTTGTTTGCGCTGGCGGTGGCACTAGCTGCTATTCTTCTGTGTCACGCTCTTGCACATATGCACGCGCGGGGCATCGGTCATATTCACGCGTAGGCATACGGCTTGTTATACATTCGCAGTTATCACTGCAAAGCTCATTAAGCTGCAATCGCATGAAGTGGCAAACACGACGAAGTTGACCACTGCTGCGCGCTGTGCTCTCTTTTGTTGGTTGCTTTTGGCTTTACTCCGTTTCACGAGACCAGGGCGAGATGCGCGGGAACGACTGGTCATCATAAAGTCACGAGGCACTTTAAAGTCTTTCGACACCATGAGGTCGCCTGCGTTGAATGCTAGTTTGGCTCACTATACACTGAAGGGCTTACTAGGGTCACAAAAAGGGACGGACACTGATTCCTGCAAAGTGTGAAGCTAACATTGCAGGCAAATTCAAAATAACAGTGGCACTTCGGAGAGCGCATGTCGTTGTTCGTGCAGCCCTCTGCACTGCTATCTCTGTGAATGCGCAGGCAGTCATGTGACCTCTTCGCCTCCATGCGTCATTCAATGGACGTTGTTAGCATACCGGAGACGTACTAGCGGAGACGTATACCGGCTTACCGGACCCCTTCTGCGCACGCGCAGTGGCTCCCCGTGACCCCAACAGTGCCACTGGACGTGCGCAGGAGGGGTCCGGTAAGCGGGTATACGTCTCCGGTATGCTAAAAACGTGTACTATTTGTAGCGAACGTTTCTGTTTATTCTTCTGAAAGAACGGCTGTAAGTGGTGAAGGCTGGCTTCTACGACTATACGTACTCAAATGCTAGCCGTGGAAATCACAAGCGTAGCTGTGCTGCTTTGAAAAGCAAGAGGGCACTTTATTTTAGATTTTACTGGTCGTTGCCTGTTTGCGAAAAGCGAACTGAGCTCACACGTGTGCTCTGAAAAGGAACCTTAGTGTGCATACAAAAACGAGCGGCGGTGTGCGCCATGTGTTTCAACAAAGGGCTGCGCAAAGACTCGAGTAAACAGAAAATTACGATAAACGACGCGGAGTGGCAAGCTGCGGGAGAGTTGAATAACGAACTGGGTCGTAGCTTTCGCGAGATAAATCTCTTCCTTTGACGTCCACTTTCGTTTAACGCACATGAGCCTCTTGTGCGTGGGCGAGTAAGCTCACAACGAAAGCGCGCGTTTCGCTCGCTCCAGGCGCTAGCGATTCGCGCCAGCTAGTGCGAGGTCCCCGGTCGAGGAGCGGCTGTGGCGAGACTGAAGCAGTCGCCCGAATCGGGGAACGCGCACGCGACTACTGCGTGACAGGTCAGCGAAGCGCTGCGCCCTGGGCCACGTAACGCACCTGTGGGCCGCGCGCGCCGCTTCCCGGAGCCGCGAGCGCCGGTGTCGCCATCGGCCCTCGAGCTGGCGGAGCGCTGACAATGGGCGCACGCGGGGTCTCCTGGAAGAAGAGAAAGAGGCCTGCGGCTCGTGGCAGCTGCGGAGGCCCGCGCACGCAGCCGGAGAGCCCGGAAGGCGCCTCGGTCTGACCGCCTGCCTGCTCAGTTATTGCGTTCCGCTTCTTCCCAGCGCGCATTTGCGCAGCAGGCCGGTGGACTGCCACCCGCCGCGCACATTCTGCTGCTGCTGCTGCTGTTGTTGAGCGCCGGTTCCCTGTCTCTTGCCCGCGTACAGTTGTCGGGTTTACGTGTTTGTCGGCGCGTCCGCTGCTTTTCCTCGACGAAGTGTCGAGGGATACGTCCGACGCACTCAGTCGATTCTCATTCAAGGTACGGCGGACGTCGTCGTAGCCTGTAGGCCCATGGCTAAAGTCACGTTTAATGTATGCCCGTCATGCTGCCTGCTACTTTGATAGGCGTACATGGAGCTCAGCCTCGCGAATTTCGAGAGAGAAGTTCGCTCAGTTTTACATCTCCACACTCCCACAAATGACATAGATCGATGACTTCAAGCCCGCTTGCGCGCGGCTAGCTGCGCTGCCACTCGCACCACGTTGCATGCAGGCGACGTTAGGAGGCGACTCGATGTACGCCAGCAGAGAGACGCATTCGCTCGATACGTCTTCGCTTTGCAGTTAACAGTTTCGTTAAGTACCGTCTCGATCTCTTCGTAATTTATACAAGCTATCACTAACAACGGCGCTGTCTTGAATTCTGCGTAGACCTGTGTAGCGTAAGTATGCGTACTATGACTCATGATAGGGCGCCCGTACCCGACCTAGCACGCATCTCGCTGTGCAGGACATCCGTCCGTATAATGAGTGGTGACCCGTACGAAATGCGCTATAGCTCTTCTTAGCCGGCAAACAGAGCTGATAGGATGTTTGTCGTTGAACTTTTTAGAATTTACCCCGCAGCCATGACAAAAGGAATGTACAATTCATTTGAGGCCTACGCTGGGACAGCGGCGATGGCCATGATCGGCGATCCTGCTGAGGCGAAGACCTCCAACACCGCAAAGCTCGGGGAAATAACCGGAAAGCCGGAAGCGTGAACGATCAGGTCCGTGTCAACAGCGACGTTGTTTGGGGAATACAGGGCAAGCGCCCAGCCCGCAGCTTCGCCTTCTCGCGCAAATTAGCGTATATAGAGTTTAAACCCTCGCGGGTTCAAGGTTAGCGCGAGCCGAAGGCCTCCGCTCAGTCGTGCGTGGAGAGATGCGGCGCGCACTCAACTTCGACTGGAGAACGCGGCTTGGCGAAAAAAAAACAAAACACCTCAACGTTCATGTAGCGTATTTCGGGACACGGCAGAAAATCACATAAGTGTCTCATGTTCACATCGAAATAGAAGTAATTTTGCAGTTCGCACTCTGCAACCCAACGATGTATGCCTACTGGTGTGCATAAAGCATAAAGACATTCTTCATTGTTCTTTCAAAAACTGTTCATTGCTGATGCACTCGAAATGCGCACACCGAGCGCCAATCCCCCATTCCGGCAGTGGGTATATAGACACGAGTAAAGGTACTCCATCGCGCGCCTCGCACTTATGCAATTGTGTCAGCTTTAATTTGCCCCGTTACTACCAGTAGTGGACGGAAACACATCGTCGTACCCGTGATGCCAAATATAAAATACCGCAGAATACTGGGGAATAAAACGTACCGCGAGTCCACCCGACGAACAGTCTGCGTTATCCTTGTGTAGAGCGCTCCAGCTGTGTCCTTCCTGCATAAAAGTTGACACCTTTCTTTCTTTCTTTCTTTCTTTCTTTCTTTCTTTCTTTCTTTCTTCTTCTTTCTTTCTTTCTTTCTTTCTTTCTTTCTTTCTTTCTTTCTTTCCTTCTTTCTTTTATTGATTTCCCTCTTACATAATGGAGGAGGCCGAGATAAAAGCTGTTACAGTGCAGCTCGTCACAGCGTCCAACTTTTAAAGGCTACGCTTGCGCGCAAGTAGAGCCACATGAACCTGCAAGCTATGTGGCCGCAATCAATTTTCCCGCAAATCAAGAACTGCATTGTGATTTCACTTTTGGCTGCGTAGTGCAGACTGCTCGAGAGCACTACGCAAGGTTGACGAAGGCTGTACGTTTAGGCATAACCTTAAACAGTGATGGGGTCCGACCGACGTACGCAAAAAAAAAAATGTACTAGGTACGTACAGTGTACCTATAGCCACAGCCTTTCCTCAATGCCTTCCAAGACAGATACGAAAACGATAAACTCGCTGATTTATGTCCTGCGACGTGCACGCAGTTTCAGTTTTGTTGCAAGAACGCACACCATGCGGGCTCTAAAAGGTCGCCAGGCAACGCTGCGCCGGTATTTGAAACGAGATGTCGCCTGCGGAGTCTGGATTGAGCGACACAGACCGAGTAGGCACAGGCGATCGGGGTGATGAGCCGCTGCTCCTGATGCCTGGAAGCCTGGCGCCCCTGTGTCGCGCCATGCGACACGCGAAGCCCATGCCTCGCGCTTCTCGACCGTCTACGCCGATGTTGGGCAAACCGCCACGCAGGGACTGAGCGGCAGGGAGGAGTCAGTTTCGTACGCTGGAAGCATTATGCTTTAATCGAGATGCCACATATAGCCAAGCATATCTTGGTGGGACCTTCCCTAAGCCACTACTTGGCTGCTGGACTCCTGGAACTCATTATGAAAGGTGACTTGCTTGAGAGGCAACGGGGATTCTAGCCCGAAACGTTCGCTGCCTGCCGCGTATTACGAAGCGTATGCTTTCCCACGGGTCATTCCTTGACGCAGCGATATAGTGCCTTCGTAGGGTGTTAACGTGAACATGACAGGATACCAACGTTTTCACGACGGTAGTTCCCCCGTACACCGTATGCCACGGTGCGCACTTTACGCCTGTGCTCGGGCACATACATGCAGCGGCCGCATATGAATCAGGCACCATACAGAGCAAATCTGAGATGAAAGTGACCGCGCAGGGTTACGCTGCCTTACACACTAACAGACCACTAAAAAAGCTGCGTCACGGAAGAGTGGACTTCGTGGAACGGGGTAGGGACGTTGTTTTCTACGAGTGCATAAAAGCGGACGGAAGCGTGACCTTGATATTTTAGAAACGAACGCCTGTTTTCGCTCCAGGGCTCTGGCGGCGCTAGGGTGCAACGATGATGCGGCGGCACGGCTCGCTCGCATCAGCCCGAGTCCGACTGGGAGCACCATCTGTGCGGCGCGGTAGCGAAAAATTTCTCCTCCGGAGCGATGCTTGTGTTCCTCAAGGAGCAGTAGCAGCAGCAGCGGCCGTGGGCGAGCGAGGTCGTGGCCGCGGCTGCCGCAACGCGTAGGTGAGAGGGGGGGGGGGGGGGGGGGGGGGCAGCGGCGCAGGTTTCCAGCGGGAAGCCGCCTCTCAAGATCCGCGTCGTCTGTCGGCGCGCGATGGCAAAATGAAGAAGAGCGCGCCGGGTGGCCGAAGACGCTCGATGGCTGATTGCAGCGGGGCCGCGCGCTCTGGCATCGATCCCGCAGCCGGCTTATTGAAACGCGCGCCGGGCGCGAGCAGCCGCGGCCGGCGTCGTCTCCTCCGCTGGGCGCCCAGTCACGGCGGCACATGTTGGCAGGCTGCCCGCTGCTTCCGGTCTTGATTGAGCCGCGCGGGGACGTTTTCGTGCCCCTCTCGACATCGCGCGCGCCTGCGGGGAGCGTGAGATCCTCTCCAGGGCCATCTGGGGAAGGCCCGGCCGCGGTGCTGTCGTGGGGCTTCCAGGCGCCGCTGTGATTATATGCCCGAGTGCGGGACGAGTGGGTTGCTCTTTTGCTTTCGTACCACTGTGGACGATTCCAGCGGGGTTCCGGCTATTTGTGGAGGCGTTGCGTCTGCGCCCGGTTCGGTTATTGTTTGGTTGTCGCTGCGATCCTGCACGGACGGCAAGTGCAAAGCTTCCTTTGCGCGGGTTTTTCCCGCGTCTTGAATCGCGCAAATGCCACCTCCATTCCACGACATTCGTCGATGACGATCGTTACTGGCTCTGTGTGAAAATAAAGCAGCAGCGGTTGTGTCCCGCTCACATCTGTGCAGCAGTTTTCAACCAAAATGTTAAGTAGGAAGCTGAAAACGGGCAGCAAACAAGCCTACCCCCTACATCTTCCTGCTGCCATGGAACGGACAACGGTGGTTCGGTTGAATTCAGGGTCGGCATGTGCGTCGACAATGTCGCAGCACCAAGCCCGGTTTGTCCATCTGCATCCGGCAGACCCTAGATACAGTGATGGTCTCTGGGTTGACGCCAGGCGCAAAACGCTGCTCAGCATCGTGTGCCGAAAGGCGCTTGCTTCTCATTCTTTATATACAACCATCCTCCGTAAACGTTCGGGACTGATTTGTTTCTCTAGAAATGATTCCCGAAAGCAAATGTTGGTATGTGTGGCGCCATCTTTTCGGTCTAACCTGAGCAATTTATGTTAATTGCTGTGGCAGCTTCTAGATAGCACTACATCTAAAAAATACATTGTCATTAGCCGTCTGTGCATTATACTGCGAGTGAATGTGGAGAGATGGACGTCCACCTCGAACAGCGTGTAAACATAAAATTCTGTGTGAAGCTTGGCAAGACAGCCACACAGACGTATGAGCTCCTTCGTGACGCTTACGGAAACGAGAAATTGTCGCGAGCGCGAGTTTTCGAGTGGCACAAGAGGTTCGTTTCGGGGAGAACGTCGGTGGAAGACGACACAAAGAAGGGGCGCCCATCAACCTCACGGAATGAAAACAACGTCGCTCGGATTAAGGAAATCGTGCAGCAAGGCCGCATCATTACAGTCCGGATGGTATCAGATGCTCTAGACATTAGTAAGACAACATGCCTCCAAATTTTGCGTGATAACTTGGGGAAACGAAATCTGAGTGCCAGACTTGTGCCGAACTCCCTCGCACAGGACCAGAAAGACACGTGGGCATCAGTGAGCGCTGATTTGCTCTCCAAGGCAGAGAAGGATGCTGCATTCGTTGACAGCATTATTGCTGAAGATGAAACATTGTGTTTTCAATGCGATCCTCAAACAAAGAGGCAGAGCGCCGCATGCCGGTCCACAAGCTCTTGCCGTCGAGAAAGGTGCGGCGACAGAACACCAAAACAAAGACGATGCTGATAGTTTTTTTCGATGCCAGAGGTGTCATACACGCCAAGTTCATCCCACAAGGGCAGACGGTGAATCAGGAGTTTTATATCCGCGTGCTCCAACACATGCGTGAGGCACTGCGACGTCGTCGCCCTGACTTATGGGCATCTGGGCAATGGAGCATTCTCCAGGATAACGCAAGGCCGCACACTGCTCTCAGCGTGACAAAATTTGTCGCCAAGCACAGCATTACTGCACTTCCCCATCCGCCACACTCGCCTGACCTCTCCCCATGCGATTTTTTCCGGTTTTCTCATGTGAAGGGAGCCCTAAAAGGTCGCTAGATGGGGAGCGTGAGGCCATTCAAGACGCCACGACAAAGGAGCTGACGGCCGTGCCAAAAGAAGGGTTTTCCAACTGCTTCCAAGACCTCAAGAAGCGTTGGAAGCTGTGTATTGACTGCAAGGAAGACTATTTCGAAGGGGTGCTGTCCAAATGATTTCAATGTTAAACGCATTTTTTTTAACGGACTCAGTCTCGGAACTTTACGGACAAAGGTATACTAAATGAACGGTTTGTTTTTCTTTGATGCGCTGCTTTTCTTCGCTCGAAGTCAGTTTTCATAGATTTAGTTTGGTGGTCTCAGAAGTCTCATAAAAACGCGAGAAGTGCGTGCGAATGCGTTAATCTGAATGACACACATTGTGGACAGGCGCATGAAGATGTACACACGCAAAGAGAGCTCCCCACTGGCATCACTGAGGAGAAATTAACATGGGCTTTAAAACAGAGTTGCGTGCTACGTCAACCTCTGTCCACGCTTCTACGTGTGCCTGGTGACGACGATTATGGGCGACGAGAAAAGCGAGCTCGCTGAAGACGAGGACAAAAGTAATAAAATAATTATAATACCAACGACGGTGATGATGATAACAAACAAATAAAATGTCTCCTGTCATCACACGCTTCGAGCCACGCAGCGCAATCCAGTAGACGTCGACAGCGTCGTCGCCTGAACCCGCCTGTCTGTCCCTTTCACCATAAAAGCTTTTTTGGCCGTTCGCTCGTGCCTTACACCAGACGCTTTAATGCGGTGTCAGCGAACGCCGGCGACATTTGCAATCCACGCAAACAAATCCCCGCGAGTCTGGCCACAACAGACTCTGTGGGCCAACAACCGGGCTCTTCTTTCGATGTCCACTTCTGGCCATCAAGGGGGACAATGCGGTTACGAAACTTGTCCTCCGCCGCGCGGAGGAGAGGGCCGCGAAGGCGCGCAGCTGAATTTCCTCTCGCGTTCGTCCTTGTTCCGCGGGGAGCGCAGACCCCGCTCGGCACTTGTGAAAGCTCTCCGCGGAGCCCTTCATCGCCGTCTCTCGTCATCGGCGATTTTCTCCGTCCCGCCGGGTTCAGGCCTGCGGTCGTTTTTACCGCGACGTGGCAGTTATTTCGCCGGCACAGTAAAGCGCTCCGCGGTTTTTATATCGCGCACTGTCGCCGCGCGGCTGTTTAAGTGCTTTGCTCTCTTATACAGAGGGCGGATGACTCGCTTAGTGAATAGGTGCCACTGTCGACGTGGGTTGCCACCAGTGCTTCAGAATGGAAGTCCGTTGTATTTTCGCTTAGGCAAAGAGAATCTTTGTTTTCTCTTAAGAACAGGGCGCTGGATAAAAAGTTAGCTGCACAGCTGAGCGAGCAGGGAACGCTTTCCTAATTGCGTCGGATATCTGGGCAGAAGGACACGGCGCGCGCTCCTCGAAGAAGACTCTGCTTGGGCTGTTTTGTTACGAAATCGATCCACTCGGTCTCAAATAGCAGCAGGGGAAAGGCGGCCATGGCAGCGGGCTGCTGGCCTTGATCACGCTGAATGGCTGCCTGGGGAGTCAGGAATCAAGCAAGCTTTTTCGTCCCTCCAAATTCCTTCCGTAACTTCTGGGTGCATGCTTGCGAAGAGCGTGGTCGCTGCATATTTCCATCCTCTCACGCACTGAGAAGAGCAGCTTATACGTGCATGCGTAGAGCGTGGCGCTGTTACCTTCATGTCATGTTTCATTTCTGCGCGGCGATATTCGTTGGTCATGACTGGGCTGCTAAAGGCGACAACTGCGCTTGCTTTCTGCTCTTCTGTGCTGGCGAATAGCGCGACAAGAACGTTATGAGAAATGTGTAGTTTTGGGCGAGTCCTGCGGCGCGAACAATGGTCTGGAGGTTGAGAAAGAAAGAGTACTTTGGGTGAGTAAATAAAGACAGGGGGCCCACCGTTGCGGTTTTTTGCCACGTTCACTGTGCTCACACCTGCGACTAGATGAGAACGCAGTCGACGATGTCCAAGCTCGGAGTTCAGTTCGTTAGTCTGACTCTGCTGGCTTATATTCAGCGCTCTTGGTGAAGGGGAAAAAATGATGACGGTCTTGGAGACCGTTGAAGAAGTTGACGGCACACTTGCGCTTCGGTGTCTAAACGACGCAGTGTTTGCTGGCGACCACCTTGCACCTTGCTCTGAACGACGTAGTGCGCACAGTGAAGCGCGGCGAAAAGCAAATCGCTTGCGTGCTTTACAACCGTGCCACTGTTGCCCGGGCTCTCGCGCGGCACGAGAAATCCTCAGGGCGCATGCGCGCTCGTTGTGACGACCCCAGCGGAAGCACGGCCGACGTCATCCCTGGCGTCGTCGTGAACATTCTTGTTTCTTCTCGCTGCACTGGCATCGAACGAGGAATGCGGTTCCCCGTTTCCCCGAGCTGACCACTCTCTATCGACTCCCGCGGCGCGCCGTTTGGGGAATTCAGCGCCAACGAGAAGCGCGGTCCTTTTTGTCCGCCGTTGGCGAGCTCCGGCGCGTTCGCCATGGACATTCCTTTCGTTTTTCGCGGACGACATTCCAGGCAACTTTTTCTCCGTCGCGCGCAGAAACCGCAATGTGAGCGGTCTTGTCAAGGAATGAGAACACAAGAATGGAACGAGAGCTGAGGCTGGGCGAACATAAAGAACTCTTGCACCCCCCCTCCTCCTCACGGTGAGGGAACTTCGTCGGAAAAGCTTGGGAAAACGTGCTTCGTGGCGGTGAGAGCTTTAGCGACGACTTCAGAGTGTCGTTTGAATTTGTTCTTGGAGCACACTGTGCCAGTGCTGAAAAAAAAAATTGTGTTGTTGAAGAGAACGAGTAACAGCCACCGCGCGTGCACCTCGATGGCGATGGACTTTGGTGCCAACGAATAAAAATGGTTGTCGATTTCCGTAGTTTCGCCAAATGCTTATTGGCGATAGTTTTTGATTTTCACTTCAACTCCGGTGTTCAGACCCAGTGTACACGGATGGCAGTTGTTCGGATAGCGATAATGGGTTAATGCCCATATATGCGGAATTGGTCTTCCTTTCCTTGGGACTCACAGATCACTGGGAGTCCTGATACCTTCCTGGTGCAGTGGTGCCGCGGCGAATCGATGCGCAACTGCCCTTCTATGGCAGGCACTGCAATCGTTGGGATTAGGGTTGCTTGGGTTTTGGGTTGAGACCCAGGTTTCTCACCCCGAGCAAACCCTCACCTGTAATGGTGGGGAGGTTGCTAGGTCTGGGGACGCCTAGTGGTCTGAGCGTCCGCTTCGGCTGCGGGAGGTGGTTGGTTCGAGACTCACCGCCGGACACCCACCGGTAAAAATGGTTACAAGCCACCCCCGACCCAGCGGCCGGCTTCCGCAGGGTTGTGCACTTAGAGGAGGCTCCGCAAACGCCGCTGCGCCCTTTCGGGGGCAAACCCACTTTCGAACGCTCAGCCTGCAAATGTGGTTCGTGTTTCATTGTAAGGGGTAGAGTTCAACCCAAGCTCGTACGCTCAACAGACGTACAGGTTCAGCACTGCTGTAAGCGATCCTTCGCTCGAAGAGAAAACTGCAGAGTATCACTGTGGTCTTGGGCAAGTCCGCACCTCCCGAATAGGCCATGCTTCGATTGGCTTCTTGCGCTCTCTCTCACACACACACACACACACACACACACACACACACACACACACACACACACACACACACACACACACACACACGCACACGCACACACGCACGCACGCACGCACCTCGGCAGGTGAGCAGCTTGACACAAAGGCGTCAGACAAACATGCAATCGCTAAATGCGGGGAACGCCCACTGTAAGTTCTCTTCTGCGAAAGAAAGAAAGGAAAAAGTTGGGCCCATGAAAAGTGTTTGGTGATTTCAGTCCTCAAATTCATTCGTGTGTCCACGCTGCCGAATCTGTAATGAAGTACAGCTTGCGTCAGGATTATTTATGAGATACGTTAGTTTTATATGTATCGCTGTGTTCGCACTTATGGAACGAGGTATGCTAAGTCTCGCCTACATTGCTTCGCCTTACGTTCAGAACAATTCTTGTACTGGCAAGGAAAAGAAACATGGTAGCATGGTAAAAAAAAATCTACTTAGCTAATCGCGTTAAACGTCAGAAATGAAAATATGCCTTGTGATGTGGAGTGTGCCGTAGCAAGGAATATTATCACCCGCAGTCAACCGAAAGAATGATTGATTACACGTGCAATTAGGGCCATAGATATCTCGACGACCCTGACTCTTCTGCAAGCTTAGAGCTAGTGTCTGCATTAGCGTGCGCTGCTCCCCCCCCCCCCCCCCCTCTCTCTCTCTCTATTCCTCCGCTAATGTGCGCTAAAACGAACAAGGCAGATAAGAGGTGGTGGGTGTGCTGGACTGTCTCCGTCATCTTTTCTGCGCTGCTCTTCGGTGGCCCGCATCGCAGGCCGCGGCGACCAGGCCTCGCACTCGGCGTTCTTCCCCGAGCAGTGCTCCCATCCCCCCCTCCCCTCCCCACGGCGGCGCGCCGGAGGCATGGCTGCGGGCCTCTGCTTGCGCAGTAGCACGTGCCCGCACGCACACACACACACACACGCACGCGCGGGGCCGGCGGCAGCTCGGTGGCGCGTCTTGTTGCGTCGTGGCCGGCCTGGAATGCGCTCGAGGGGGAAGGTGGCCGAGGGTGGTGCGCTGGCGGCCGAGGCAGCGGAGGGGTTCCGAGGCGGGGGATTATGGCTCGGGCCAAACTCCCATCGATCGGCGCCTGAGCGCGACGCAGCCGCCGGCTTCCTCGCTGCCGCTGACTCCATGTTGAACCTCCTCCCGCCGCCGCTTCCCCCTGGAATGTCACGTCGCCACACTCCTCTCCCACTCGCCACCCCCGAGGCCTGGTGGCAACCGCGCGGGGAGCCTTCTGCGCGCGGACCTCGATTCGGCGGGCTAATTTCTTGGCCGGTCGCTCGGGCAAGCGGCGGTTAGTGCGTGCGTGTGGAAGGCAACGAAAGAAGCGGTGTTTACCGTGTTCTTTGCTCGCTTTCTCTACGGAGCGCCGCAGAATGCGCAGCGCAGCAGGGCATGTACGGAGAGTTGCGATCTTGAGAGCACAGAAGGCGCTTCGCGTTCGTACGCCTGCGGCAGGCCGAGCCTCAAACTTTGATCTCGGCCTGACGTGCCATCGGCGAGGGTTGCCGCGTAAGCGGTGACACACTTTTTATCGGCGCAGTTGAAAACTGTGTCACGCAGACAGGGCTCCCTCTCCGCATCAGCGCCTCGTGTACGCAGCAGCAGCATCAGCGCCCAACGTCGTCGGTCTTCGCATCGGCTGAAAACGCCGCCCTGGGAGAAGCCGAAGCGCGGGAGGAACGCCGGCGGATTACGGGAGACGCGTCACCTGCCGGAGGAGCCCATCGCTCCTCTCTCTCGGGTTCCATGTGGCCCCGTTTCGCGTAGGGGAAGGAGAAGGGGTGGCAGCGGCTCGCCGGAAGCGTTCAGCCGTGCGGAGCCCGAGTCGCTGCCGCTGCACTCCCTGGGTCGCGCGCCAGAATCTGCTCTTCGATTATGGGAGCCGCCTGGGCTGCTCCTGCTGCTGCTGCTGCTGCTGCAGCGGAGCGCTCGCCTGCGATGAAACTGGGTCTCCGCCGCCGGCAGCGGGTGCAGCGGAGCCCGCCGCCACCGGTCCGGGACAACGGCGCCACGGGCGACATTGGCTGGAGTGGACTGCGGAGACGCGTCCTTCCGCGAATGTGCCATTGTTTTCACGGCGAAAGACATGCGAGGGGACTTTCTTGGGGGCTAATGAACGCTGTGGTTTGTTGGCGACTTCCGCGTCCACGTGCTGCACGAGGACAGCGTGCAACGAACTGTGCGGACGACGTGGGCGCGCTCGAGAATGCGCCACCTGCGGTCACGTGACTCTGGGAGTGGGTGCACATTTGGGGGCGGGGAGGTGGGTGCTGCGGTGCAGTCGTCACTCTTCTTTAGTCGCCGGGGCCACAGTCATGAACGCGTTTTTTTTTTTTAGAGCTGCTCCCACCTGTTGCAGAAAACGCCTATTTGGCCACCGGCGCACATTTCGTATCGCCGCATAGCGTTTGACGGGCGCAGCAGCGCAGCGACTTGCAGCGCGAGTGCTTCGGTCTAATTCATCGAGGAGAAGCTGGAATTAACCTCAGCTCGTGATTAACCATCGGCGGCTTTGGAATCCGAGCGCGCGCCCACCAAGAATCTGTAGTGAACGTTTGCGTACCGTCGTCTTCTTTGTCGCGCTGCTGCTAAGGTCTCCGGAGGACGCGCGAGGGCCGTATTTAGTGCGGAACAGCATCCCCCGCCGGCTGAGGTCGAGGCGTCGAAGACGTCAGCGTTAATTTGTCGTGGGCATTGTTGCCAACTACGGGTTTGATGGACGCCCTCCACTGACGATTCAGGTCACGTGAGTGCAGTGCGTGCGTTCACCGTGGCCCAAGTCAGACTAGCGTCCGAGACCAGTGGCTTCTCGTCCTACGCCGCACGTTTCCCGGCGAGGATGTGTATGTTTTTTCATGGTGTGTAGCAGCCGCAGCGCTTAGTTTCCAGAATTCTGCGGGGCAGTAGGGGCACTTATATTTGAAAATTAAGTTTACTTAATTAGAATTGACTTTCGTTATAATTAAGTTTCTAATTAATAAATAAATTCATCTGATAACTGTGTTTCATGCTTCTAATGCCACTTGGTGTAGGAAATACCTTAAACGTTTATCTAATGAGAAGTCCCGCTTCTTTCTACACTTAAAAAAATTTGTATTGCTGACCGATGGTCACCATACTAAGCAGCTACAAGGGCGTCTACTAAAGCTCTAAGAACAGCTAGAACTACGCTCTTGAGCTAAATTCTTGACTCCTCCTCCTCTCAACTATCCCTAAACGTTTCTGGAATATTGTATAAAGTAAGGAAGAAAATACTTATCCCTCGTAGGCGACTCAGGTGACGCTGTTCCAAATCGCCGTTGTGCCTCACTGCTTAAAACACATTCGCACGATCTTTTTCCAATGTATTTGTATCGATCTATCCTCCGTGCCTAAATCCAAACTCTCATCCAATGAATTCTATTGTTCTTAACGCAGCTGGTAGTCAAGCCATTGTCACCTCGTCAATTCTTAAAAAAAGTAATCAATTGTTCCATGCTTCACAGAATGGCTGTCGCGAATTATTTCTATGGGGAGATCATCTGCATGGAATATTGACGGTATTAACGCCAGGTTTTATCAGAAAACTACAGAATGCAGTTCTTGAATATTAACCTGCCATTTTTCAAAACCACTTAATCAAGCTTCTTTACCCCCTGAGTTATTTTCAGTCACCTCGTCAATTTTTAAAAAGTAATCAATTGTTTCATGCTCACAGAATGGCTGTCGCGAATTATTTCTATGTGGAGATCATCTGCATGTGGTATTGACGGTATTAACGCCAGGTTTTATCAGAAAACTACAGAATGCAGTTTTTGAATATTAACCTGCCATTTTTCAAAACCACTTAATCAAGCTTCTTTACCCCCTGAGTTATTTTCAGTCACCTCGTAAATTTTAAAAAGTAATCAATTGTTTCATGCTTCACAGAATGGCTGTCGCAAATTATTTCTATGTGGAAAAGAGGTGCTTTCATTAACTAACGACCTTCATGCATTCGCCGACTTGGGATCATAATCAAGTGCAATTTTTTAAATCTCGCAAAAGCTTTTCATAAGGCTGACCACAAACTTCCGATATTAAAGCTGAAATTTGGCCGATTGATGCTTAAATGAATTATTTATTTTCTTTCCAACCGCGCACAAATTGCAACTGCAGATGAGACACTCACCTGAGGCGCCAATGTACTCCGGTGTGCCTCAAGGTTCTGTACTTAGGCCGCTACTCTTCTCGACTTGCAGCAATGACTTACCCACTACTGTATCATCTTTCATATGCCTGTTTGCAGATGATTGCGTTGTGTACCGAAAAATAACAGATGACTGATGTTTCCTCTCTTCAGTCTGACCTTGATAACATTATTGAGCGGTGCAAGGCAGGGCATAAGGAACATTTCTAACTGCAAATCCATGAGTTTCACGTAACCAGTCACCCTATCCTGAGTAGTGTCTTAAGGGTCATTTGCTAGATACGGCAATATAGATATACTTAGGCGTTCAGATTACAAACACTTTGTCAAGGAAACTGCACATTGAATGCATGATATATAAAAAAAAACTATCAGCATGCTAGGTTATCCGAGAAAAAAAATGTTTATCTTGCCCCGTCGTCACTCAGAAGGCAGTTAAACGTTGCATACGTCCGGTCTAACTTGGAGTATGCTTCATTCATCTGGTATCCGGGGAACATTACGCTAATAAATAACCTGGAAGCTGTGCAGAACCTGTCAGCGCGTTTCATTCTTGCTAACTCGTATACACCATCGGACTGCTAGCGTAACTAATATCAAATCTATTCTTAATCTTCCTCCCTTCCCATCACGCAGAAAGCTCTGGCTCCTCACACTCCTTAACATAATTTATTATCGCAGCGAACCGCTAAAATCACGATTAATAAAGCCTGCTCCGTTAATATCACCGCGCATTTACCATTCGCACAGAGTCCGTATGCCTCACAGAAGCAGTGTTCATTACACGCATTGGTTCCTACCAAAAATGTGCCTGGAGTGGAACGACCTGCATGCCCCATCAATCACCATTGCTAACAATTAAGGTTTTCGAAGCTCAGTTTCGGCCTACCTTAACCTATCCTAGCCATACCTTCCAATGTTTACACAGGGTCTGCGTTCATTATTTCTTATTGTTTCGTTCATTGCTGAGTTCATGTTTTAACTTTTTCTTTCTGTTAAGTTTTTATATGCAATTATTGTTTATGAATTGTTATTTCATGTATTCATTTGTATTGCAATCTTGGGCTGGATTTGCACTTTTTTTACGTTTATGTCTATTTTTCATTGTTTTATTCACGTGCGTAATCATTTTGCCCTATCTCGTCTATAACTTCTTGTGCCTTCAAGGTATTATAAATAAATAAATCAATAAATATAAAAAAGGCTTATGGTTTGTAGGTATTTAGCGTCCCGAAGCGACTCAGGCTATGAGGGACGCCGTAGTGAAGGGCTGTGGAAATTTTTGACAACCTGGGGTTCTTTAACGTGCACTGACATCGCACAGCACACGGGCCTCTAGAATTGCGCCCCCGCGAAATTCGACCACCGCGGCCGGGATCGAACCCGCGTCTTCCGCGGCAGCAGCCGACCGCGACAATCACTGAGCCACCGCGGCGGCCGAATAATTATATAAATAATTAAATAAAGATACTATAGGCAAGCAGATCGCATTCGTATTAATACCACAAAAACATGCAAGTGCTGTTTGTTGCACTTACACTTCTTTTGACAACGATCGACTTTGTCAGTGGGGCTGCTGTTTTAATCAGCAAGCGACAGCCATCCATTCAGGGGCAGAAGTTCATGGGGGAAAAAAAAACAGGAATACGTAAATTGTGGTGTTGGAAGCCCATGGAATGCAGATTTGGTATGTATTACCTGAAACTCTCTGGTGCCAAAGTTTACGCAAAAAATGGAAACGTTTGTTACTATTAAATGCCCGCGTGTATTCAGTTTTACTGTGCTGGAAATACCCTAATGTCGCTCTGGCTTTACGTTTCACCTCTCTTTTTCATCAGGGAAGTGAAAGGCGTGCCATCAGAGTCCTGGCCACCGCCGTCTCGGCCTATAGCCGGTGCTTCACATTTTAGCTGTACTGATTTTGTGTACCCTGACCTCCGACACGTTCGCAGTCAAACAGCTTGCCGTTTCATTGATAGACCTTAACGCCTCTTCATCATCTTTGTGTTCCAACGGTTCACCTTTCTCTTCCACACAATGCCCTATTAGTTGTCGGCGCAGGCTGGGCAAAGGCAGTCTCTCTTTACGAGCACAAGGCACGCAACCCGACGCGCAGGTCACGTGTCCAGAGTAAAAAGGTATAGCGAATATTCCTAACGCCGTAACGACCGACAAACGGCGGTCGTGCTCCTACGGTTTCCGAATGAAGGAATAAAGCGCCGGGCTTTCTCATTTCTCGAGAATTATGCAACTCTAAGCTTTGCAGAGCGCCATTACGACTTCATTTGTGACGTCAGCGTTGCCTGGCGCTGACCTGTCGTCGCTCAGGGCCTCGGCGTGCGGCCGTGCTTGAAGGGAGAAAAGTGGGTGCGGTGCTCATGCACGAGTGCTTTTTTTTTTTCGGGTGCCGCCGCTCAGTCGCAATTGCATTGCTTGGTTCGTGCGCGGAACGCCGTGCGGGTCGTCCGCGCAGCGCATCCTTCGTCGGCTGCGCCCGGAGCTCTCTTGATCGCCGACCGAGCCTTGCGAAACAATTTTCTCCGCAGTGCGCCTACGAACGGAGGCTGCTGCGTCGAAACGCATTCGTACGGCGGCACGGTGCGCGGCCCGCTTTTTTAGTATGCAACGGGCCACCGCGGCGAGTTCCTTACGCGGCGCACTGGCGAAAGCTCGCTGATTGGCTCGGGACGAGCGCCGGAGGGGGGGACGTGCGCGCAAAGAATGGCGAGGTAGCGAACCATCTGGGTTCCAATCTCCTTTGCCGACGGGAAAGGAATCTGCGGGTGGGACGCAGACGGTTAAGACCCTCGAATGCGACGGGGAGCTCCCTTCTTGCTCTGCTCCGATTCGAATTGCAATTGGTTGTGGGCAAGTGGGCTCGGTTTGTTGGTTTTGTCAGCCAGGAGCTTGGGTCGACAAAATAATGCGCGTTGGTGACCTCGTTTCCTGCAAGTTGGAGGTAACTATCACCTCGTATTTTCTTCAGGGCTTACTGTGCGAACCAGAAACACTGCATTTTTTATGATTGTTGTTGAAATATTAGGTTCTAAAAGCATAGTTTGTTTATTTGCGCATCGCGATTCAATGAATTCATTTAATAAAGTGAACGTCGTGGAACAGATTTTCGTATCTATCATTTTATACGGACGCTAAGTAAAAAAGTGGTAAGTGGCGCTGAAGCGCACCTTTCTTATAGCTGTCGACTTGTCAAATCAATCCGGAAACTGCGTCACATTATGGTTTCTCAATTGGTGCGGCCACACTTAAAGGCCGCGGAACCTTCTGATTTAAAGACGCCATATTTCCGTAACTGCTGTTAGGTACGCGTGAGGTAGGTGAATCAACCTAAGTAAAAAAAAAATGACAATGTGTATGCTTGTCGCGGAAATCGCGAAATTTAGCGATAGTTGCCGTAAACGTTCGCAGTATACTCCACGGCTTGCGGTTCAGGTGTCCACTCAATTGCTGCCACCGCGCCTTTCCTTTCCTTATAGCTATTTATTGTAACGTCTACGCGGAAGTGGGCACAGACTGACGGTTGTCATATAGGGCAGCGTCCAGAGCGCGTGCTCTCTGTGGTCAACCGCCGCGCATGTCTCTGCGGGCTCTCGCCTCCCGCTTACGTTATGCGTCCGAGAGGAGTTTCGAAGCTTTCTGAGGCATCCTACGACTGTGTGACGCACGGTCTGTGCGCACGAGGTGGTCACGTGATGTAGCGCGAGGCACGTGTGCATTGTTTCCGCGGCGCGGTTCAGGTGTCCACCGAGAGAGACAAATTTTGAGCTTTGCTCTCTCTCAAAGCCAGTCTGTTTGTCTGTTTGTTTGTTTGTTTGTTTGTTTGTTTGTTTGTTTGTTTGTTTGTTTGTTTGTTTGTTTGTCGACCCCCGTCCACGCATTCCTCTGGAGTGTGCCTGCTAGGTTCCGCTCTCGGTGTCGAAAAGCTGAAGGGACGTTTACGTCATGTTCCACCGGTGTCAGCGTCAGGTGTATCTTTAAGAAAGAATGCGACGAGAGAATGGGTCATGTGACAGTTAATGGGCCAGATGTCTCATTGATATGACCTTACTATGCAATGTAAACAGGAATGAACCCAAATAGGAGTTTAAATGGTTGGCGTCGCCCTTTAAACTCCATATGTAGAAACATTTGCTCTATCGGTATGACGCAAAAATATGGTCAGTTACCTATTTTACCCCTTTCCCTGATTACTGGAGCGTAAAGGAGGTTTCTCCGCTTTTGAACTCCCACTTTTAAATGGAGTTTCTTGGTCACAACGCTCCCCAAACTCTGAAGGAGTTAAATAAACAGTCGCACCTTTGTGTACGATAATAGGCAACTGATAACCGATACGATAATAGAATTTGTATACGATAACAGGCAACCAAACGAGCTCGCAAAGCACGAGCAGACGACTCCTGCCTCAATCCGCATATGGTGCAAACTCCCGGGTTTGCAGACGGCAGAAAGGCGTGACGCATGGTCACACAAGAGCAGGCCAGTTGTCCAACGTGGGCTGCCGGCTCCCACCACGCGGTTCTCTGGCCGTTCGCGCCGATGGTACTGCTGTAAAAGTGTGCCTGAATGAGGATGCATAAACATGGTGCCATGCTTGTGTTCCATTTATGTGGATAGTAAAAATGTTACTCCCTTGTACGCCTAAATACAACGTTTTCATAGGGAATAAATAAAGTACACCACATATATTCAGTAAGCAAAACCTCTTTGTGGGCGCGCGCCAAATGACAAACGATTTACTCCTCTATGTTACCCATAGTTCCCGCCAAAATTGTGATCGCCATAGTGTTATTGGATTATTTTTATTCTTCATAGTGTTATTGTAGTGTTATTGTAAGGTCATTGCATGCATTCCTTGTGCAGGTCAGTTATGTGTCCCCTTATGTTTTGGTCGCTTTGCCTTCATCAGTGTGTGTACGTCATTTAATATTGTACTTAGTTCAATACAACCTTTTTGCTTTTGTTTCTTGTTATGCTTTCTTGCTTTTTCTCATCGTTGCAGTGTTACTTTTGATCGTCGCGCCGTTCTTTGAGGCGTTGTGTGGAAATAACGGTTCCGAGGCCTTGTCAGGTGTTTGAATATGCCTTTTGCCTCGGCTATCCGCACAGAAAAAAATTAAACTTGGATATGCGTATCCACTGTAACAATTTCTGTCAAAAATAAATGAAATGGAAATGAATGAAAATGTGCAGTTTTGTGTTAGCTGCATCATGTGATGACAGCATTTTATGCTGACAACCACCACGACATCTCCGGGGGGGGGGTCCGGCGCCAAGGTTGTCTGCTTCAGCCTGAGCTTCAGCCCCACATGGTGGCGGACGGGCGTGCCCGCCGTGTTTCTGGGGATGCGACGCAGACGCGGGGCTGCGGCGCGCGTGAATTTTCTAGGGAGAAGCTTCCGGAGTGCGGCCCGGCGAACCGCTTTTAGCTCGGCACAGTGTGTGTCAGGATCGATGGGCTCAGCGGGCCTCGTCTTAGAGCGGCGGGAAAGAAGCTTTCGTGCAAGGGTCGGCCATATCCTGTTTCCAGGAGCCTTGGCTTGGCCGATCGAAACCCACGCGATGTGGACACCGTGGGCAGCTTTCCGGCAGGTGTCGAGCACTCCTCGAATAGAAAGCACAGCGGTAGTACTGGAGTCCAGCCGGACGCAGGTCAGCCGTAATGGCGGCTCGCGAGTACATCTCGCGATGCTTTTTAAGGAGGCTGGAAGAGGGCGCCGGGTGCGTCCAGCACTGTAGCATGTTCCGCGGTTAAAGGCCCACTGCAGACGGGAAAGTAGCATGAATAGGATGCAGAAGTGCGCGGGCAGAAGATGCCGCCAGAGTTTCGTCACTGAGCACGACGTCAGCGAAAACGGTGGACACCCGCCGTCAGAAGTTTATGGAAGGCGACTGCAGTCGAAAAAAAAATTTCATTTCCTTGCGTACAAGGCGTTGCTGCTTGAAATTTAATGGTGCACTGAGTAATTCGCGCAATCGATATTTTTTTTGGGATGTCTGGATAGAAGGCAATGAAATAATTGTTTTAACTAATTCTGTTCCATAAGCATTTGGCTGCGGATGTGCATTCGGGGGGCGCGTTCGGGGGGTGCTTCATGTCGCCAAGAGTAAGGTGGCTGGTATTGACGCTTCGAGGAAATGGCGCAAATGCGTAGGTGAGGGGACAGTTCCGGGGAGCCAAGTAAAGTGTCAGATATGTATGATCCGCGCCGTGAAAAAGCAGGAGTATACAGTTGCGGGAGGCTCTCATTTCGTGCAGTCCGCATCGCTAAGCAAGCGTGCCTGGCGGCCTGGGGTGTTTTTCGATTGAATTCATCTTGGCCATTTGGAAGAGGTGGTGTGAGGGGTGGAAAATGGGCGGGCCCTTGAATATTCGTATAGTTTCTGGATTCTAGCTAGCTGTTTCTTTTCTCGTTGCTTTCGCGTATGCCTGCAGGAAACGTGTAAGAAAGGCTGGCTGCTAGGTGACCGAGTCCCTTCGGAGGTAAACTTCGCACTTGTGGCGCTATTCGCGCCGTGTTTCGCTCCACATACGTTCGAGTACAGCGTGCGCACAGCCTCCGCTGCATCAATTTTCCCCATCATCCCAGGGTGCTCGCTGTCTTAGCCATCAGCTCGCTGACGGCGCGGCCTCTTGCGACGGCGGCGGGAGGCAAGAGACGCGCCGAGTAAGGACCGCGAGGCCTCTCGTTCGTTTCGCTGCTCCCACGCCTGCGTCAGCGCGTGAGCGACAGAACCGAGAGAAAAAAAAGAGACAAGAAATAAAAAAGAAGAGAGCAGAAAGGAAGGGAGAACTCGGGCGCGCACCTTTATTTTTTTTTTTTTTTCGTCTTTTCTGCGCTTCCGTGACACGGGGCATGCGGCCGGCCCGCCGCTGAGTGACATCTCCGGGCCGCTGTTCCAAGACGGGCGCCTGTCTTTAGGTGTCTCTGTTTCACGAGTTTCCCGTGGCAACCGCGGTCGACGGCGGCGGGGGAAGCGAGTGCTTTGTGTTTTCGGCGTACCTGCCGTCCAACCGAGCGCCGTGTCCCGTTCGCTTTTCCTGCTTTTGCGCGTCTCTCCTCCCTCGCGCACCTCTTTAGCCCGCACACGCACAGCCGACTCGGGTGTTTTTGCGGCGAGGCTGGTCGATGAGCCCGTGCGACGATCGATCTGCACCGCGCGGCCAAGGAGGGTCGGCGGCGCCTAATTCTAGACTAGCGCGGCGCACTCGTGCGCCGCCGCCGCCGGCCGCGCGCGGCGTACGCGCGCTGCAAATACGCTTCGGTGAGCGCGGAGGAAATCGCGTGCGCTTTGTTCGCCTGTTGCGTAAACGCGCGCCTCCCGCGTGTTTGCGCCGCAGCGAGAGCGCGCGTGGCGTCGCCCCAGCGGAGGCTGCTTCGGCGGCGCTTTGTTCGCGGGACGCGTGTCCCTCCTCGGGCACGCGGCTCCGGCGTCCAAAATAGTAGCGCCAGAGCTGAGGGACAGGCGAAAACATTCGCCCCGCGGGCTCTAGGCGAGAGTGATGCACGCGTTCGGGTCGAACGCCGTGCGCGCGTGCGCGTGATTTGGTTCGAGCTCCTGGGATTACGAGTTTGCTGATTCCCGTTGGGGGGACCTTGTTGAGTAGTGTAGTAGTACCGCGCTATATGGTCTAGCGGTTCAAACACGTTTCGTTTGACGGTCACGCCTGCAACGCGAGGCTTTTTTTTTTTTTACACGCCTTGTCGGGTCCCAGCTCTGAGGCAGAATTGACTGCAGATTTCCCAAGGGCACGTTTCCTGAGGCTCACGATGTGTTCTAGAGCACTTTGGACTAAGATCCTCGTTTTTGACGTGAGTAAAGGTAGCGAAAAAAAGGCCTCGCGTCGGAATGATTTTGCGGGGCGTGCGCCGGAAAAAGACACGTCGGAAGTACGAACGTCCTCAGCTCCATTTTTTTTTCTTCGTTTCGCGCATGCTGCGAGGGCAGGGCTCTGTCCCTAGTGCGTATGCCTGCCGAGGCCATCTGCTCGCTTGCCGTCTCGCACAGTAAATCATTTTTATTTCTTCTTCGGCGTTGAACAGAGAGAGCATTGTCGTCAGTCGCAGCATTTGCTTGAACTGCTTTGAGAGGAAAGACTGCTTCAGCTTTCCGCAGTAGGATTTTTTTTTTTTAACTAAGTGGTCACATTATTAACGGGATTAAGGGAACGCTGTGCTGTTACCTTCTACTTCGGCCGGTGGTAACTTACAATAAAAATAAATGAAAATAAGGTACGAGCCTCTCATAAAGGTGGCTGTCTCTCTTTATTTTCTCGCGGTCTGTCGTCAGCGGTGAGGACACGAGGAATAGCGTATGACATTCCAATTTGCTTAATGATAAGATCTGAGGAATAAGTCACTCGGGTACTATGCTCAAGCACAAAATACAAGTCGAAGCTTTCCTGCTGCGCACGAACGTCTCCTTTTTATTGCCACAATTCTTAATTCAGGGAGGAAAGAAGATTTATCCGCAGAAACAAAGCAGATGCATCGTTAGATGAGTTCATCGCAGAGCCGCGTTCCCGCTGATGCATGCAGCGGTGATTACAAAAGGCAATTCCAGGAGTGAAAGGCCTTGCTAGAACTTCATGACTGAAGAAAAAGGAACGCGGACCAGAAGGTTGTTGTTTAAAACGAAGACGTTTCGGCTTCCATACGGAAGCCTTGATCACATGCTGATCAAGATCAAGATCAGGCTGATCAGGCTGATCACAGAGTGATCAAGGCTTCCGTATGGAAGCCGAAACGTCTTCGTTTTAAACAACAACCTTTTGGTCGGCGTTCCTTTTTCTTCAGTCATGAATCTTCTACCCGACCAGACGAGTTTTCGTCAGACTTTAGATTTCACTTGCTAGAACTTCTGACGATACTCATTGTTCCATCGCCGGCATAGACACAGCAGGAGCGGGCAACAGGCTAGCAAGCTATATCAGGCACGTCTGGAAGCTAGCGGATGTAAAAAGAGAAGAAAACTTGTGTCTAATTTTTTTTTTCCTAAAGGCAGAATCGTGGCAAGTTTAAGCCGGTAATAAATGTCGCATCGCTTTTTATGCCCGTGAGCAACAGCGAGCAAGGCCCTTTACTTTTCCTTTTGAAGGCGTCAGTGGCCATTTGGTGTTCCAGCCAGAAAGCCGCCCCTGGAGTCTCCGCGCGCCAAGTGTTGCCCGAGTGGCCGCAGAAGCGGCCTCATCTGGGGCCACTCGAAGCAATGCTGGCGCTACGCGAGGCTCTCGGCGCCAGTGCGCACACCTCCGGTCAGCGGGGGTGTGCTTCCTTGTTGCTCCACTGAAATGCGGACTAGGCCCCGCGAGCGCTGTCTTCGGCAGCTTTCTGTATAGATTGAGCTTGTCTCTGAGAGTTCGCCTTGGGCAAAGATGGCATTGTTTATGCTTCTGAGCGTTGGGTGTACCAGTGCAGGATGATGAGGTATAGGCTAAGCAGGCGCAGGTTCTACAAGGCAAAGTGAATGTTGGGGGCAGTTAGTAAGGCAAGGTTTAGAACGCAAGGCCCGCATTGCGTCTTGGGTCAACGTTAGCGGCGAACGCTATTTTGCCGAAATAGAGTGCGCCCCAACGCCGCTCTACGTTCAGGCAACGTGGCGGCGCCCATCGAACCGGGGCCTCTCGCTTCACCACCGATTCGTTGTCACCGCTACTCTGTGCTTCACATTCGCGGCAAACGGAAGGCGCACGAAGCTCTCCCTTTGTCTGAAGATGCCCGCACCACAAAAATTTAGCGATGAAATGCGCCAGATTTTCAGATTGCTTCCGTGTTTACAAATCTGCTATGCTTAGCGAGTACCCGTATCGTTTGGTCGCCATGAGATTCGTTGGTTGACCGGTTTCGTATCGTCTTTGAAACAAAAAGGGCGTTTAAAAACACTCACTTCTTATATTTTTACTCTTAAATTGTATGCCTGCAATAATAACAGCTTGTGATGAAAAAAATAAGCGCATATTTTAAGATCTTCTTAAAATTATCTTTATCTTTATGGTTTCACGCAGTGACGCAGCAGTCGATGTGGCCCAGCTGCGTAGGGGAGATCCCTATCCTAAAGCTCACCGGCGCAGTCGTATGTGGCGCTGGGGCCCGCTATTTCCTTGGGGCCCCCAAGCCTTGGGGTCCCCTATTCTAAAGCTCCCTAATGACCTCGAAGAAGGGTTCAAGAGGGGCTTAGCTTGACGAAACAAGGACTAGAGAGAAACTGAGGGCGAGCCCTAGCGCTTGTCCTCTGTCCCTCGCTTGTCCTTGTTTCGTCCAGCTAAGCCTGTCTTCAAAATCGTTCCACAAGGCATTTCTTGGCAAAATTATCAGCGGCATATTTTTTTCACCACAGTTGCTCGACTGCGCGTACGATCTGGCGCTCCCCGTCTGCACTGTTGGCTCGTAGCATTCATTGGTGATTGCCCACGCTCACTGGTTGATTATCGACGACAACCACAGCCAGCGCAAACATAAAGCGGCAGTGTCCAAGCTCTCACTAGCGGTTCTTGGATCTAAGAATGGTTCGTTGTTCATGTACTTTAGGAACGGGCTTCTCTAAGTGCTCGTATTCACATAGGCGATGGTGCGCCTTTTCTCGCACCGTATGTCTACTGCTGCCGCTACTAGATAGCGCCACTTAATCGGCTTCTATGACTGAAATTTCTTCGCTTTTTTTTCTTGCCTGCTTTTAAAGGGAAACAGGTTGTCCGCCTGAAGATCATGCACTTTTGCATGGAAGTATTTGCTCTATAGGCGTCGACGAGACGAAGGCTAGACAGAAACCATAAGTGCAACCTTTCCTCGCATTCCTGTCGGCCCGTGCCTCTACCGCCGCGAATTCTTATGAATGTCAACCACCTATTCCATCGCGACATCTTTAGTCTGCCGAGTGTCGCGAAATGTGTGTGTGCCAGCATAGTGTTCCTTTCTAACTGAACGTTGTCTAAGTGGTTTTTGCTCTGGCATGCATTAAGATATTGATAACATGCGTGTTCTGCTAGTTTTCGAGCCTTAACGCCAAAGTTCACCGTTATTACGTGCGCATAAACAACCTCATCGTGAACTGCGAGTAGTACGTCTTCATTAAAAAATAGTAATAAAAATGGAAGTTAAAAGATTTTTGCCAACCCCGGCATTGACCATCACTGTGGGGGCGGCACCTGAGCTGGGGCAGCGGAAATAACGGATAGCAGTCACTATGAAGAACTGAAATGAAAGAGGTGAGGGGAGAGCGAGAAAGGACTCAAAGAATGGTCATATAAACACTATTTACAAAGGGTAACAATAAAATTGTCCATGATGCGCGCATGTGAAGTCAAGAAAGAAAAAAATCAAAGAACAATCGCATGCGCTGCACAGTTTGTCAGAAAGACGCGAAAGTAAAAAAAAAATGGAAGGGAAGTGTTGGTCGATGCGTCTTGCTCGACGTGACTCGCAGGATGGCCGAAGAATAAAAAAAGGGGGGGGGGCGGTAAATGAAGCCCCGCGCGTACCGCGTAAACACAGCACGCGCGGCTCTTTGGTGGACACCGCGACTGAAGCGCCTGTTGAAGCGGGGCGTTCACCACCTGCAGGCCAGGACCCAATTTGCATCGCGTTCGGCCGGGGAAGAAGAAGGATCGCCGGCCACCGTGCGCCGGCGGCCAGTCCGACTACCTGGCGGGTCCTATATACGAGGCTCGAGTTCTAGCCGTCGGCGGCGTGCGCTAGTTCCTTGTTAGGCGTCGTGGGCGGGGGAGGAGGGGGCTAGAAGGCACGGCCTTTATTGATCGCCTTCGAAACGCGCCGTCCGGTCGATCCGAGCGCCGGCCCTTTCTCTCGCGTCTTGCGGGAACCACCGTGGTGGGGGGGCTCCTGTCGGTCACCTCGCGCCTCCCCCCCCCCCCCCCCCCCCCCGCGTCGCTTTTTCCTTCTCGGGCTTCTCTGCACGCCCCGCACACGGTTGGCGCTGATCCGACCGAGGCCAGCGGCTTGGCTCGCCGAGGAGCGCTTCCCAGCGGGGTTCGAGCCGCGGGCCCAGCGGCCACCGGTGGCTTAGGGCCGCCTCCGAGAATATTCGCTCATGGGTGAAATCGGAGCTTCTGCGAATTGGGTCTTTGCCGCTACGGCACCCTTCGGCCACTCGGAATAAACGGCCGGCCTCGCTATAACGCCGCTTGTTATTCCGTCCGGGTCGTCTTTCTGCCGCGCTCAGCTATAGCTGGCGTTGACAAAGGTGGCCCCAGGGGCCGAAACTGACCGACGCTGACTGCAATGAATCGCTAGCGCGCGCGCGTTGCTGGCGCCGAGGGGGTTCGGCAATATCAGCTGACATCCACGGGGCTGCCCGGCGACCTGTTTACGCCGGTGACGTGAGCAGATAGCTTCCTTGTTTTGTCACTGCGTATCTGGCGGTAATTCTGTTTTTTTTTTTTTTGCCGCCGCACTTCACTCATCAGGTGTAGAGCAGGCACGAGCAGATTTTTTTTCTTTACGTAGCAGTAACACTGCATTTTTTTCCCTCTGTGTAAGTCGCAGCATTTTTTAAAACCGCACGCTGGCGTGTTTACGCTCGCGTGTTTATTCTTTGTGGATCAGCGCTATACATGTGCCCCACTTGCTTCAAGTTCCGCTAAACGGAAAACAGTACGCGTATACGTACCACATTTTTGCGTGCGGAATACTACCTAACTATCAATCAAGCCATTCAGTGTGTTTTTATATTTCGCTCTTTTTACAAGCGCGGGTGTCTGCGATAGCACCGACGTTGTCATTAGTTGGTAAACAGCCGCTGGAGCCTGCGGCGCCGCTCTTCACACGTTACGCATTCATGCTCAAATCGGGGAGGGGTAACAGATGAGAGAAGTTCCCAGTTCACTGTAAGGCGCCGAAACTTGTGACGCAATTGAAACAGCACGTCGTCCAGGCCTAAAAAAAATTTGATACTCCCCGCTTGCTTACTACCGGCCTCGCAGTTAGGCCGTCACGCTTGTATGATTCTAGCTTCAGCCAGATGTGCACTAGATTTAAGCGCAGGCTGAAGGGCTAAAAAAAATACCTGAACTAGGCACACTGGCAACTATTATCAAAATGAGGCGCAATAGCAGCGCGTGCTTGTCCAAGGTAAAGTGCATAGCAGCGCGTACCGCTCGCAGATGCCGCATAAAAGCGCGTCAACGAAAAGTGTACAAAATCCCCGGGCCTGTAGGATGAAGGCAACAAAAACGCAGCTTGCGATCTGCCAAAGTTGGCCCAGCGATGGAAGAGAAATAGATGCGAGTCTTTGGCCGAAATGAAGTACGACATCGTATACCATTAAAATTGTTCGTTACCTAACACTACGTTTTCATGAAGTACAGATCAATCTTGGGGGGGGGGGGGGGGGAGGCGTTGAAAAAGAGACACTTGTAGACCCGTGCAGAGGTCCCTCAGGTCTTTTTCTGACGCGTACGCTCCGGATTGTCGATTCGGTCGAGTTGTAGCCGACCCCAGAAGTGACCTTCCGCACTGACCTTACGATTGTATTTAAAGAGCGGGAGAAGCGGTCCTATTTCTTCCACAAGTGTGCTGCACGAAACCGACGTGACGAGCGGAAAGGTTACCATGTAGCGCCGCACGTGTGCCGCAAAGATGGCACCAGGTTCGAAGTATGTGCGAAGCGCGGAGAAGACGGGCTTCACCTTCAGCCGAGTTGGTTAACAGAAAAGCCACCTTTACGGCATCGAAGATGCTTTTGTCTTCTTCACTCTCCTGTGTATCGCGTAGCTCGCCAAACAGCGCGCGTCATTTCAAGCGAGAGGGAATTAGGCGCTGCATGGAACGTAAACGGAAGAGGTTGATATAACTGCACAAAAAGCTGAACGCTTTCACGAAGCTCCAGCCGTTGCGGCCTTGGTCACTTTCCCTTGCAGGCCGAACTCCTGGCGTATCTACAGCAGGGTATTGGCAAGCTTGTCGTATACGTCATCTGACTTGTCACTCGCCGGCGAACAAGCGCTGCTGACTTTTATGGTAAAAATGAGTCAGGACAGTAGTTCCTAGGAGCACCCGTGCATGGAAGAAGGGCCAGCGATCAATGCTTACTTGACAAAAAAATAAAAAGAGCTTACCACTGAAATGTCACCTAGCAGTCAGCTGTTATCACTATGTAAAAGACACTTCTCAATTTGCCCTTTAAAAAAAAGAAATCGCGGTTTCAATTCTATGTAGCTTGCCTCCAGACGTCCGAAGCATTCTTTATATTGAAGGCGTACGGCTTGGTGCCATGCAGTAGAATCAGTTCACAAAGTTCAGTCTCAGCGACTGAAAACAGATGTGAGGAATCGGCGACGAAATTGAGGAGAGCGATCTTGTACAGTTCTTGGGTGGAGATGTCAAGTTCTATTCCCTCGCAATATCTTCAACTAATGAGTAATTATTCTCTTAATATGTTCAACTGGTTGTTCCATGAAGCTGGAGCACCAGCATTGCCGCTCTCATTAGACGTTCGAATTCCGATAAGCAACCACTGTTATGCTGGTATAATAAATGAAACTAAGCATCATCGTTAAATTTTGAACTGCGACTGAAATGCGGTATTGATAACCAAATACTAAAACAGTAACGCCCCCCCCCCCCCCCCCCCGCACACACACACACACAGCGCCTAACAGAAATTATCCGTCGACTGAGTTTTGCAGCGAGACCCACAATTTTCGGTGTCATGGAGT